>NW_024062188.1:0-65640 GCF_006381635.1 Hibiscus syriacus
ATCATGTCATCCACATACACTTCAATTTCTTTGTGCATCATGTCATGGAAAAGAGTCACCATAGCTCTTTGGTAAGTTGCCCCAGCATTTTTCAAACCAAATGGCATCACTTTATAGCAAAATATGCCCCACATAGTCACAAATGTGGTTTTTTCCATGTCTTCAATGTTCATTTTTATTTGGTTATACCCCGAGAAGCCATCCATAAAAGAAAACCACGAATGACCAGCAGTTATCCACTAAAGTATATATGAGCAATGGAAAATTGTCCTTCGGGCTTGCTTATTAAGATCTCTGTAATCCACACACATGCGAACTTTACCATTTTTCTTTGGCACAGGGACTATGTTGGCAACCCATTCTGGTACTTTGCCGCTTGAAGAAAACCCTGCATCAATCTGTTCATCACTTCCTCTTTAATTTTCAATAACATTTCTGGCTTCATTCTTCTGAGCTTTTGCTGAACTGGCTTACACTCAGGCTTTATCAAAGCTTGTGCACCACTATGTCTGTACTCAGTCCTGGCATATCTTGATAAGACCATGCAAAGATATCCTTGAATTCTCGGAGCAGATCTATCAATTCTTGCCTTATCTCGACAGAAAGTGTGCTGCCAATTTTAACTTCTCTCTTGTCATCATCAGTTCCCAAGTTTATACCTCAGTTTCTTCCTGGTGAGGTAAGATCTGTTTGTCCTCCTTTTCTACCAGTCTTAATAGTTCGTTAGGAACATCACATTCTACCTCATCTGACATTCATTGATTTCTTCCAAACATATGGGCTGCTCAAAGTTTATCTCAGTATTAAATTCAGAAACATTCATGCTATTGATATTGTGACACCTGCAAATGGAAAAATTGAATCGAATATATATTTGAAAGGAGACCAAAATTTATGAAATGATAAAGAATGAAAATGAAAATGTAAATAATGATAGTCATTTAAGAAACAAAAGACTGTCTTTTATTGAAAGCAAGTAGAGTTAATAGCTGCCCTTATGAAATTCCTTAATACTTGCGGGCACAAGTATAAGGATTAGTACTGGGTATTACTCTGAATTAATCTTAAAACTACAGGGAGATCCTCTGCAGTCCAATTTTTCAGTGTTTCCCCTGGGAAGCAACGGATTCCAGCCAAATATCTTCCCGCTTTATCATCCCCAGTTATCATGTTAATGACCAAACCCTCCATAGCTTCATTGAACAAGTCTCTGTCTTTCATCTGCTTTTCTTCATCATTGCTCTGGCTAACTGTTGCTCCATATCAAAACTCCCCCAAACTTGAAAGAGCTTTTCTAGGGGAGGGAAAAGCATACGCTCCCATGGAATATCCTCTCCTTTCAGTCTAGCTCTCTCACTTCACCTCTCTTTTTTATTTCTTTCTTTCTTTGCTGAAAATCAGGCTTAAATCCCAGCCCGAAGCGATCGTTCTTCATCATGACAATTTGGGATATAAACTCCCTTGCAGCATATACCGAGACCCTTTCCTGTCTTGGCTCCTTTTCCTAGAGTCTCTCGCATAGTCATCTTAGTACAATCAGATAAACGCGGGCGAGGAATCTTGTTTCCTTCAGCAATGAAAGTAGCGTTGACAAATTCTAAAGCTCTGAAGGAACACTCTAGGGCATTCTCATTCGTCTCAATATATGGGGCGTCAGTCGTCACAGAAGCAATAATCTCTTCCTCTGCCCCAATACTAATCAACTGGCCATTTGTCACGAATTTTAATTTTTGGTGCAAGGACGAAGGGACTTGCCCCTGCAGAATGAATCCATGGCCTCCCAAGCAAACAATTATGAGGGATTGATGTCCATTACCACAAAATCAATATTGTAGACAGTTGGTCCAATCAACAGTGGTATCTCTATCTTTCCAAGCACATCCCGCTGGGTTCCATCAAAAGCTCTAACAATGTTTTGGTAGGCCCTCATATGTGAGCTGTCCACCGTAACCTCCGTAATGCGGCCATAGGCATAACATTAAGTGCAGACCCATTATCAATCAAAATGCCTGACAAGACACCATGACAATGAGTTGTGATATTGAGGGCTTTTACTGATCCATTCCACATCAGGAATTTCATCATCAGTGAAAGTTATGTAGTTGTCAGCAGCTATGTGCCCTACAATTCGATCCAACTTGTTCACTGATATCCTCAGGCACAAATGTTTGATTGAGCACTTTTAACAAAGCATTCCGATGTACTTCTGAATTTATTAACAAATCCAGAATCGAAATCCGTGCTTGTTGCTTGTGTAGCTGTTCAACTACATTATACTCACTATGTTTTAAAACTTCAAGAATTCTTGAGCTTGCGTTTCTGTTACCGGCTCATTGATCATTGGTGGGAGTTCATCATCAATATCTTTTGCGGTACCACCACAGTTTTTTCCTTTTGCTTTCACTTTGTCCATTTCTTTTGACATCTCAGGAGAATAACACCTCCCACTTCTTGTGAAGTGCCCGACTTCATTCACTATTCCAGTCATCAAGTTGCCTACTGGTGCTTCACCTTCAACTACCTTTATTTTCTCTAGCGAACCAGATTCTCTTATTAATGAAACATTGGCAGTGTAATTCCAAGGCACCTTGCGGGTGTCTTTAAACGAAAATGGTGAAGGAGCTGTGATTACAACTTTTGGCGTTGACGACCCAGAATTCATTGCTGATGATTTCACAGTGATGACTACTGGCTTGTTTGTTTTGTGAACGGGCTCAGAATTTTCTGTCATGAAGACGTCTTTTTCTCTTTTTTCCTTATCTTCCTCAAAGAACTCTAACATCCTTATTATCCATCAATCTTTGTAGTAACCCCCTGAATTCAGGGCAAAGCTGAATTTCATGCCCTTCTTCTTGGTGATATTCACAATAGTGTTCACACTCATTGGTCTTTGGCTTAAGATCTTGTCGAATCATGCCAGCCTGATAGAGTTGTTGGAATACCCAACTGAAGGGAGATTTGATTTCATGAATGTTTGTCTTTGCCTTCCTCCTATTCTCCTCATGGATGGTATTTATCCCTTACCTCCATGATTCGGTAGTGGGTGTGTTGATGCATCTGGTGAATCAAATTGTAATCCTCCTGTGTTAATCAGATTCTGCACTATCTTTTTGAATGCATAACAATTCTCTATAGAATGGCCAGCAATTCCATCGTGGTAATCACAATGCGCATTTGCGTCATACCAATGAGGGTACGGTGGTTGAAGAGGGGTCAAACGGTAGGGGCGTACCACATCTGCCTTGAATAACGAGGCGTATATCTCTGAATAGGGTACGGGTAATGGTGTGAAGGACACCTTCTCTCTCTCCTTACGAGGTCCCAAATCATTTCTGGTGGTGTTCATGTCATTCCTCTCAGCCCTTGATTGGTTATTGTGACACTATTTGCAGTATTCTTGTGGTAGACATTTGCACTGTTAACTTCATTTCCTTTTTTCGGTATACAGGTTTTTTGGAGCTAGACCCTTCAACTACTTCAATCTTGCCACTTCTTATAGCATTTTCGATGAGCTCACCAGAGATGATCAAATCAGCAAAATTTTGGTGGCATTTCCAAGCAAATGCCCCAAATACGGAGCTCTCAAAGTATTGACAAAAATTACAGTAGCCTCTTTTCGAGTAAAGGGGGTTGGACCTGTGCAGCAACATCACGCCACCTTTGAGCATATTGTCGGAAAGTTTCATTGCTTCTTTTTTCCATATTTTGAAGAGTCCACCGATCAGGAATTATATCTGTAACATGGCGATACTGTTCTAGGAATGCTTTTGCCAAGTCCTTCCATGATTTGATATGAGCCCTAGTTAATTGGTTATACCACTTAGCGGCAGAACCTGTCAAACTGTCTTGAAAACAGTGAATCAACAGTTTTTCATCGTTCACATGGCCAGCCATCCTCCGGCAAAACATGGTTATATGAGATGAAGGACAAGTGGTTCCATTGTATTTTTCAAACTCGGGAACCTTGAACTTTATAGGGATAATCAGATCTGGGACCAAACTCAGCTCTCTGGCGTCAGACCCATAGAACGGTTCAATCATTTCTACTGATTTTACCATTTCTTCCAATTTCTTCAACTGTTGAGTTATTTGTTCATTGGCTTTTTCCTTTTCAACTAACTCATTTAGATCTGGAGTTAAGTGTTCAGTAACAGGCTGATAATTGTTTGGGAATGCAGATCCCATGTGGTGTTGCTGATTCTCATTGCTGACATATACATGAGGTCGTGCTTCTTGAGGTACCGAAGGGTGAGCAGAGATGTGTACAGGTGTGAAACTAGGAGGAGGACCAGATTCTGGTGTAAACCTTGGTAGGTGCTGGGGATCAGAAGTAAACCCGCAGGATGTGATGCCCCTGGTTCAAACCCTGGAGGATATGATAAATCTTGCTCGGATGACGTTATTTGGCCATCCGTGATCCTTCTACCTATAGCATGTTTCTTAAACATTTCTTCCATCCTTTGTAGTAGACCAGTTTGCGAATTTGTTATCTCTGCTTCCATCTTATTTAATCTCTCTCTCATTTCTTCTTGAGCTTGTTTTTGTTCTTGCTCAAGTTGAATCATTCTAGCTTCCATTTTCTTAGTTGTATTCCGAGTACCGTACGGGTGTGAGTTGAGTGCCAGAATAACTACAATGATTGAAAATTATATTTTACATTATTTTGGTGTTTTAATGAATGAATGCATGTATTAATGCAAAATATTTAAAATAAATGCAATGCAAATGAATGTATGTAAAAGGTATTGATCTCAAAAAGTTAATTATCATAGAACAACTTCCATTGGAACACAAAGTTTTTATTACACAATAGTTCACTTCTACAGATACGGCCTAGCCATCCGATTAAGTTCGACAACTTCTTTAATCAACCAAGACATCTTCTTCCCAAACTCAGAAACCGGATTGATGTGATGCTCGATGACCTTTGCTTCGACAGCTAATTCCCCAATGTATCTGGCAACTTCACTCATCTGTATATAGCCTCGACTACCATGTTGCTTCTATCTGCACTCTGTTCTTCATAAAAATCATTCGATGTTTGCCACTGTTCAATAGTTCCTTGGAGATTTCCTTCTAGCTCAGTGATTCGTACTTGACAACTTTGCAGTGTGCTTTCCAGGCTTCGAATTCGATTTCGCAGTAAGGCATTCTCTTCATAACTTTCCTGAAGGTTACTTGGTCCCATGATAATCCTTCCTCGGAACAAGGATTCTTCGAGTTGCAGGATATAATCACTGGATTTTGTGATTTTAGCCCGACATTGAGCCAGATCCTCTTCAAGTCTTGTTTTTGTTTCCTGCATCCTTCTATTAAGACTCTGTATTTGTACATTTTTATCTCCACACCTTTTATCCAGCTGTTGATTGTCTCTGTCTTGCTTCGAGCCTAGTATTGAAGTGTTTCTTTTGTAGTTCCCACCTATTTCTTTTAATATCAAATTCTTCGATTTTTTGTCCTCTAATATCAAGTTCGACAATCATATTATTTATTTCAGTTTCAAATCCCCTGATCGTGATGGTCTTCTCAGCTTCTAGCTCTTTGACTCGATCTTTCTCCTTTTTAGTTCTTCCATAGCTTTGCGACTCTCGGCCTTGTATCTTATGATCCGCTCCCTCTTATCAAGCTCAAGCTCTTCTATTTTTCTTTCCCTTTCTCCAAGCTCTTGAGTAGACGATCGTTTTTTTCCTTCAGATCTCTATTTCGATGTTTCTCTGCGTTTAACTTTTGGTTAACTGGGCTGATGCTCTACTTGACCCAATTGTTATCCTAGATTTTTGCAGCTTGTAGTAACCCTTCTTCAGATTTTTCAACTCTGAATCTACTTTTCTTTTCTCTTTCTTAGCATTGCAAATTGTGCGGCATGAAAGTCAACATCAATACTCAACATGAATTTGTCTTGTCGAATCTCTTCTAGTTCTTTCGACCACCTTCTTTCTCAGCTTCAATTCTGCTCTTAAGATCTCTATCTCCGATGGGACTATCTGAATTCGTTCCTCCATAGTTATATCCTTACTTTGGTCAGGTAGAGGAATATTTTCATTCTTTCTTATAGACCTCCATTCCTCATAATTTGGCGTCAACATTACCTTGGCTGCATCGGCTCTAGTACAGAAAGTCTTCTTCCATCCTCTAACTGCATTCGAGATGTTTTTCTTGTAATTGTTCCCGTAGAATACAAACTCAGATGAGTGCAATCCAGCAGTGACTGGGATAAATTGATGGCCACCATATTGCCTCATAACCAAAAGTGGTGCGTACCCAATTGCTCCCCATAAACCGAGCAACATCACCCAATTATAGTCACCGCACTTATATAGGAACTCACTTTGTATTTGCCAAGGGGCACGCCAAACGATATCCTTGTCTTGTATATTCTTAAGGGCATCTATCCACATGTCTTTAGTGACTCCTTTGGCCAATCTTTCTCTATAAATTCTCTCAAAGGCGAGTAACTTGTACTAAACCGATGATATGAAATTTTTTCAATTTTCCAGAAGTGGCTACGGATCCAGACATATAGTAATTGCGCGCATCCTGAAAATCGACCACCTCCAAGCCTTCGACAAGCATTCAAGGATCGAAAAGTCTCTGCTAAAATTACAGGAGCAGGGTTGACCTTTTTTTGTAATTGCTCGAATAAATCCACAACTGCAGCCTCAATAAATCCTAAGGCCTTCGGGAAAATGACTAAGCCATAAATACCCAGTGCAAAGAGGTCAAATCGCACCTTCTCGTCAGGATGACTTTGAATGATTCCTTTAATAGCAATCCAAGAAATGCCTTCACTTTCACCTTTTTGTTTGGTACGAGCAACCACCCATTCCTCACGCACTCCTGCGATTTTGGCTAATTTGATTCTGAAGGGTTGAGTTTTGATGGACTTGGAATAAATCCGATTCTCTTGAGCATCCTCTATGCGCAACAAGGCAATATATTCTTCGATGGTAGGAACCATGTCTTCTTTATTGAAAGTGAAACAGTTGTACCCTGGATTCCAAAATTGAATCAAGGCTCGGACCAACTCATCATCTATATCAATATATAACAGATAGGAAATATCCCCATAACACTGGTAAAACTGCCGCTTCTTACTCGACTCCCATTTTTCCCAAATGTCTCGTAAGTCCTGGATGTCATTTCTTTTAAGAGAAACGGAAGCATAACCCGCTAAATCTGACATGTGATCAGCTAGCAAACTGTCCCCTTCCAATCTTTGCAATGCTTCAGCCCACTGTCGTACCTCAGAGTTTGAACTACTTGATTTAAATACTTTTCGTCCATTATTGAAAGCTTTCCAATTTGACGATTAACTAAAGATCAACACCCTTAATCTTGAATGATGCAATGCAGATAACAAAAAAACACAAAAAAAATGAAAATGAATTAGTACAAGTAAGAAAATTGAATACAAATAAAAATGTCATTTAAAGATGAATATAACATCTACCCGTCATGATATATACCCAAACATGTTATATACCCACAATGATTTTTCAAGAAATTAATCCTAACCACATGGTATCTAGTTCGCATGCTGTTATTAAACAATATTTAAAGCAAAAAAGAAAAAGTTCAGAAACGCTCCTCCTTTGTGTACACCTATTTTGGGTACTTACTGACAGACATAGGTTCGATATCTATACCTCAGGTGATCGTTCTACGGTTCACTATATGCGTGGTTGCGTTTCTAACAGAAAAAGGTACTCGAATTGTCCTTGATGTTAGTGCCCCCTTGGGCTGCCAAACCCTCAATCCTCACCCATTATAGGCTTAAACGGATCGAGTTCAATTCGAGAGGATACATTCCCTTATGTCTATGCGGAGAATAAATTCTCACGAAAACATAAGGTATATGAATCCCGAAGGTTACTTGCTAGGCCTGCACGGAGAATAAATTCTCACGAAGGCGTCGCTTTTGCCCCCACTTAGAAAGGTTCGAAGATCGGGTATAGAGCTTATGTTATGCAAATGCTCGTGACGTGTGTGAGGAGGAACATTCAACCCTTTGACTCAAAGGAAAATGACACCATTCGACAAAACTTTGGACAAATCTGAAAACAAAGATAAAAATGTTAGTAAGACAATAATAAAATGAAGCAATTAAAAACTTCAATAAAAAGATCAAAAGTTAACTAAAGACTCGAACTCCTAATTTCTACCAAACGACAATGTGTAAGCGACTTACAGACTGACTCTCTAAAAAATTCTGGTCCCCAGCGGAGTCGCCAAGCTGTCGTAACCGTTTTCCGGGAGGAACAATCGTTTAATTGTTTTAAAAATAGTTACGACTTTTAATTTTGGAAAATGGGTGATTTTGGAGTAATTTGAAATAAATTAAAAGAATTAGAAAGAATCGCCATCAACCTTTGGGTTAGGTAGGTCGAATACCTAAACGTCTTTTAAAAACAATTTTAAGAAAAATCATTTTTTAAGACAAAAGCTGGCCTGCGTTTACCAAGATTCGTTTAAAACGAGTTCGGGAGTCGGTTACGCGTGGGGAAGGATTAGCACCCCCACAGCGCCCAAAATTGGTACTGTTTCGCTTACACGTTGTCGTAAATGGTGAAAATCATGAATTAAATATAAAATTAAATTATGATCCATTTATTGAATATTAATTAATTTGCTTTAATTAATAACTTAAAGAAAAAAATAAAATAAGTAGTTAAACTTATAAGAACTAAAATGCAACAAATCAAAACTTGAAGTCTAAATTGCAATTAAACGAAATTAAAACAATGACTAAAACATGTAATAATGTCGAGTTATGCACATAAAGATATCATACAAAAATTAATTAAATAAAACAAATGATTATTTAACTCATGAAAATTACCATGACATTCTAAAAATTATATACATTTATTTAGATATAAACTATATCTTATATATGATTACTATAAATAAGTTTTAAACGTTTGAACCATAACTAATACTCAATATTAAAATATAAAGATTTAATTCGATGTAGAATACACAAGTATATGTAAGTTACTATATAAATTTATATAACTATCTTACAAATATGTACGCATATTATGAATAAGTAATGGAACATTATACTTATTAAATAAATGATAACTATACTTATTAAATAAATGATATAAAGAATATAAAAGTAAATACAAGTATACATCTATAAAAATATATTAAAATTGATCATGCATGGGCTAATTAAATATATACTCTAATAATTTAAATATATATATATATATATATATATATCCAGCTAAGCTATACGTTAAACAAATAAAATATGCCTATTCTTCCTAAGACATGTTAAACAAATATATATATATATATGAACAAAAAAAATCAGTTTACAAGACACATTAAATAAATATATATATATATGAACAAAAAATCAGTTTCCAAGACACATTAAATAAAAATATATATACGTTTAACAAATAAACTAAGCTATATTAAACAAATAAATAATGGCTATTCTTCCTAAGACACATTAAAAAATATATGTATATGAACAAAGAATCAGTTTCCAAGACATGTTAAACAAATATATATATATATGAACAAAAAATCAGTTTCCAAGACATGTTAAACAAATATATATATATATATATGAACAAAAAATCAGTTTCCAAGACATGTTAAACAAATATATATATATATGAACAAAAAATCAGTTTCCAAGACACATTAAATAAATAAATATATATATATATATATATATATATATATATATATATATATATATATATATATACACGTTTAACAAATATCCAACTAAACTATATGTTAAACAAATAAATAATGGCTATTCTTCCTAAAACACATTAAACAAATATATATGTATATGAACAAAGAATCTAAACAAGCAAAACCAAACAAGCAAATACATCCAAAATGGAATGAATGCTTTCAAAATAATGGTGGACCTCGTATAGTGGTGAAATTAAATAATTGATTCTTGATATCAAGTATTTAAAAATGTGTGCCACTAAAACTAAAAAAATAGCCTAGGTGCTCATCTCAAGGTTTTAAAAATTAAATATGCACAACATAGATGAAATTTAAATATTGATGAAAAATATACCGATTATATTAAAAAAAATATGTATAATATAATATGGTCGAATTGAAACAAATAATATTTTAATAATAACATGACTAAAATAGGATATTTAAAAATTTAGTGTTAAATTGAACATAACCAAAAATATTATAACAATATAAATCAATGACTAAGATACAATAATTACGAACATTATAACTAAAGTCAAATAATATAACATATAATAGTGTGACTAAAATAAATATTAAAAATAAAATACTTAAAACAAAATAAACATAACTTTAATTTATGACTTGAAAATAAGGATACAAATGCATAAGGACTAAAAGAAACATGCAGAAAATTAAAAATCAAATGTATAAACAAACAGAAACTAATTACATTACCAGTTAGGACTGAAATTGAATTCAGATAAAGCATGGAGAAAAAATTAGAAATACAAAATATTGATCTAAGGACTATAATATATAAAACTGAAATGTTAAAACTCAAAATAATATAATAAGACTTCCTTTAATGACTATAAGGTATGGATACAAATCAACAGGGATTAAACGTGTGGTTATTCCATAAGCTAGATGTATGGAACCTTACTATCCAAAACAGTACAGTATCCTTGTGTATTTTCCCATTTGCTAAATCCCTAGGCCACATTCTTTTTCCTCTTTACTTCCCCTCTTGCGTTTTACACTCTAGCTCATCACTTTACCTTTCTTCTCTTTCTAGCAGACAAGGCACAAGATGGAATTCACCATGGCCTTTGTCATAGGATCCGTTGAGGAATTAAACGACACTCCCTACTCCCTACTCTTTCGGGGTTTTTCTTTTCTTTTCGATTTAAGGTAAGCTTTTCGAATGGATTTTTTTCAGTATTTTCTCACAGTTTTTTTCTTTTTTTTTTCCTTGTACTCTCCCCTCTCTAATTATTTTCATATTATTTTCTGTTATTTGTGGGCAACTAAGTTATATTCGAAAACAATAAAAATGTATATCTATGTTGGTTTTTTTAATATATATATATTTCCATACCCTAAGAGAATCGAAAAGAAATTTTACTCAACCTAATCGAACATGCAAGGATTTAAAGTTAACAAATCAAAGAAAAATGCATTAAAAATGATGAAAATAATAGGAAAAATAGTAAATAATTGATACCCTTGTTATTGCTTGAATATAGAGTTTACAGTGTGTCGTTTGCCAGGATTTTCCCCAATCCCTCTTTCAATTTTTTTTTTATTCGAATGCTCTCTGATATCTCCCCCTCTTCCTTCCTTTTTTTCTCTAATCCTCTGCCTATTTTATGGTTGATATCTCCACCTAATCTTAATGGATGCATCTGCATTTTCTTCGTTTATGGTAGGATATTGACAGGTTAGGTATGATTTAGATGATATGCTTTTGACTTTGCTGATATTATTTGTTTGTTTTTGCTGTTCAGTGGCCAACATGGTGATGATGATGTTTCAACTTGCTCAGAGGTGACTAGCCTTAGTGACTCGTCGGTGGAGAGGCTTGGTACTGTTATTGATCTGGGTCTGTTGGGTTGCTTATAATTGGACCACATTTGGCCTGCACAACAATATAAATACACTTAATAATACTAATAATAATAATAATAATAATAATTTAATAATATTTTTTAACTTTGATAAAAAAAAATGGGTGTCTACAATACTTCAAATGTTATCGGATAATCCATGCATCTTTTAAAAAATGTCGTGTCATTTCAACACCTTGATTGAAAAAATAATTTACGATAATTTTATTTACACGGCATAGAATTAATTTCTTTTCCAACACACTATTGGAGTAGATTTGCCAAAGATGATGTTGGTCTAATATTTAATAAATTAGTTAATCCCTATTCCCATATGTAATGGGGGTAGGGGGAGGTAGGATAGTAGGCTGCCCCCAACGTCAGGTTGAGAGCAATTTCCGTAGGAGACCTCCAAATTATGAAATATCCTCCGTGAGACTCGATCCCACGACCCCAAGGTTAAAAACATTGTGCTCTACCAACTGAGCTGGATGGTCATTTCTTGGTCTAATATTTAATAGTTTTAAGGAATTATGGGATTGGAGAATGGTGAGGCGATCATTGTCTTGTTTGTTACGTTACTGATTATGATGAAGAATTATAATGTTTGTAATCTACGAGTACCATTTGGTCCCTCACCAATGAGATCTCCAAAAGTGTGGAAATATTTAATAGTATTTATGTTCTCTTTTCAACCTTCGGTACCTGACTTGCGATCTTTGATTTGTCCTTTTCTTTTGGTAACTATTAGTTTCATTAATCCTTAATTCAATCTTTAAAAAGAATTACACGTATCTTTAGTGGTGATGATTCCTTATGATTTTAGTATGATATCTTAATTTAATAATTATGTCTAAAGTAAAAGAGGGCGATGAAATTATTATTAGCATGTTTTTATTATGATTTTCGACTTTTGAAATAGATTTAATACTTAAAATTACTTCTTTTTTTAAAATATTTTTAAAAAAATTATTTTTTTAAACTTCCATTTCATTTGTATTCTTATTTTTTTATATTTTCTCTTGAAAAAAAGAGAGTCTGACCTAACAAATTTTACCATGACTTTTTTTTAATATTATGGGATGATTACAATGTAGTATTTATTCAAACATTTTAATCTATAATAACGCGTGCACACCCTACAAATGCAACTACTAAAACTATTCTTTTTTTATCATAAATGTCAACCAATAAATTCTTCACCATGAAAATTTTAATTATTCTTAAGCATTATAAAAATCTTAAAATTATCTTAAAAACCTAAAAATTATAAAATGAACTTGAAAAGAAATTATTATTTTTTATATTTTTAAATGAACTCGACATTATTATATTTTAAAAAATAAAATTAAAAACATAAATTATACTTTTTTGGTAATTTATATGGTTTTTCTATTTTTATTTACATTTTAAAAATTAAAAAATTCAAATAAAAAAATCTTAAAAAAAATCCAACACTCGGTAAGAAAGACTCATAAAATTCTTTATGTGTTTAATTTTTTAGAAATAAAACGAGTGGATAATAACACACCAAAAAGAAAATAATTAATTACATTATATATCGTCAAATTGTGACTCTTTTTTAAATTAATCCCTAAACATTTAAATATTTTAATTTCATCCCTAAACTATGTATCATTTTAAATTAGTCCTCAAACTTTTGAACATTTAATTTCCATCCTCAAACTATGACCTTCATTCTAACTTGTTCCTCAAACATTTTGAACATTTCAATTTCATCCCAAACTATAATATATACTAATCACATCATTTGTTAGTAAGAATGTAAGATCGTCAGGTCAAGTTATATCATTATGTGCTTGAAAAAAATAAAACTCATGTTAAACTATTCTTGAAACTAATTATATATTTTGATGACTTTGGGGATGGAATTGAAAGATTCAAAAATTTTGGGACCAATTTAGAATGAGGGTCATAGTTTGGGGATGAAATTGGAATGTTAAAAAGTCTAAGGACTAATTTAAAATGAGTCATAGTTTGAAGATAAAATTAGAATATTTTAAAGCTTAAGAACCAATTTAAAATGATAATCATAGTTTAGGGACATATGATGCAATTAACTTAAAAGAAAATGCTGTCGGTGAGTTGGAGAAATCAATTCCAAAGGGAAAATGGAATCCGAAGATATTGGGAAGACATGGGCTAAAGCTGTAGAAATGTGCAATGCCATGAGTCCCCTTTCATTTCCCCCAAACGTACCTTTAACTTAAGGAGAGGGACCACGGTAAATTTAATGAATACTATTTTTGAAAATAAATATATAAATTAATTAAATTCAGAACTCATAAAATGTTTATTTTCAATCCTACAATAATATTCTCACATGTATAGAGTTGAAAAACTCCCGTAGAAGGATGGCAATCATTAGTATTTAGCATCCGCTATCCATTTTGCGTAGCCTAACATCACTATCCATTTATATCTCCCACTATTATCAAATCAAAGCATGGGAATGAGAGGTTCTAGGAGAAAGAAAGGGAGTGCTTCTAATATGTCTAGAACCTATGAACAAAGGGAATACGAGGGAACAAGGATGAACAGCTTGTCCAACCGATCAAATGTGCTTGTTCAGGAAAGGACTGGGTGCCTCTTGAAAATTTAAAATTACCATATATTATAGATTCTTTTATGTATTTTTCTATTAAATATCTATTTTTACCCCTGAAATTCTATAAAATTGACCACTTCTAAAATTTTAGAGATTTGTCCATCTTAGTATAAAATTATAAGTCCTTCCTTGTACTTATTCAGTTATAAATTTAAATTTAAAATTATTTAATATATCAAATCACATACAAATAAATATATTGATTTTCTACCAATGAAAAAATGACCCAAATTATGTTGTCAATCAATTCTTCAATATTTAGAAACAAAACTTATAATTACATTTTGTTTACATTTTTATTGCAATTTTAATATAAAAATTTAATATTCTAATCATAAACGTCTATAATATTGATCTACCCTCAAGTCAAAAGCAAAAGAAAACTTTCGAAGTCAACTTCAAAAAGAGAAAAAAGAAAAAGGAGACATGGGTGAATTTTGTCTACTAAGTTGATAATTTATCATTTTAATGGTTAAATGATATTAATATTTTTATTATTCGGAATTCAAATTATCTTTTCTCTCCAATTATCTATATACTATATATTGATATATATATGCCTAATAATAACAATTTAAATGATAAAAATAAAACAACAAGACTCTAATATAGCTATTGAAATTCAACAGAAAGAAAAAGTTGTGATGGATATATTAAAGTTTCACCAAAGTTGCCAACCCAACTTTTCTTTACAAATCACATGGGGAAAAGCAAAAATAAAATGAGAAAAATGAACCTCGGATGCCCTTTCTCTTTGCTCCACCACATTCTCTCAATTCTTTGGACTAAAAAGAATTAAATTAAATTTTCACATACTCAACTTTTATGATACATTTGATAGAGAAGTATTATTCCTTCCAAATTGTCATTAATAATAAATTAATTTTATATTATAATTTTTAACTATTAGTATGGCTTAATTTGAACAAAATAAAGAAAAAAATATTTTACTTATTTTAGAGATATAATATTTTTATTTTTATTTTTATTCATATTTTTAATTTCAGTTTGTACTAATTATTCTTTATGTTATGATAAAGTTGTTCAACATTTATGTAATAATTCAGTTTTTTTTTCTATTATTGATACTTTGTTTAAACTTAAATTTTATTTAAAAATTAATCTGATCAAAATAATAAATATAATGGCTACATTAATTTAAAATTAACGATTAGAGTTATAATCCAAAAGATTTTAAGACGAAAGTCCTCTACCCTTACTTGATGTCTCATGTCTCTTCCCCACCAATAAACAATTGTTCATCTAATGTTATGTAGAATATTAATGTTTTATTATCTAAAGAATAAGTGATAATTAAATTACACTTTATATTGGCATATTTTAACATTATTTGGGAATATAAAATTATTAGATAAGCAAAATATTTTTTTATTAGTCTAGGGTGATTACAAAGTAATATTTGTTCAAAATACTTAACCATTTGACAATGAATGCTCAAACACCCATATTGACGTTATGCTCGAATTTGAAATCTCTAAAAGTAACAATTATCCTTTTAATCATTTTAAGTCACTTGATTGATGCCGTATAAACAGAATATGTAACACAATCTTATTTCAAAATATAATGTTACTATAATGTAGGAATTAACCAACTAAGTATACTTGATAGATATCTGACTGAGGAGAAACAAAGGGTTTTCAAGGTAGGGGAAAGAACAAAATAAATGCTTGTACAAGTGGTAGAGATTCAAAAATTTAAGCTTGTAAGGTTAAGTTCGAATCTTACCAATGTTATTCTTGGCGGACAATCTATAAATTTCTATGTAAATCTCAATTACGTCTTAGGTATGCCTTGACTTTGGATTGAGAGAGTCATCCAAGACCTAAAACTTTGGATGTACCCAAAAAAGAAGGTAGAGGGAAATAAGCTTTTGGTTTCAGTTCGTTCTCTGTGTCGACGCTGTCTGTTTCTGTAAATGAGACCTAAGCAACTCGACTCATATGTAAATTTGTTGTTGTTTTTCCGGTGACATGTGCACCCAAAACTGTTTTCTTCCTCATTTCCCTCGTAGTCCCCACGTGATAACAACATGACACAAACGTGTGAAAAGTAGGGTTCACGTGTCCTTTTTAGACACATTTTTAGAATTTTGCTCATGAATTGTTTAAATTTCTTTATAGAGTGGAGGTGAGGGATGGACATTACCTATCTAATAAAATTATGAAATTTAATGGATAACGTTGAATAAAAAGATGAGACGATAAAATTTCAGAGTATGGAGATTTGAGTATAAGAAACCTTAAAAAAAAAAGTTGAGTATAAGAAAATTTAGGAGTTTATTTTTTTCCTCAAAGAAATTCAAGGAATTTTGACGGTTTTAAGCTTATTTGTGGATTATCTTAATATTTAAACTTAAAATTTATTTTTAATTTGATTATTATGATGATTTGATATTTCAAAAAGATACTAAGTGGAACGTTGGAGCAAGAAAGGTTATCATCGAGCTAGACAACATGGAAGTTTTCAAGCTCTTAACACAAAGACAACAAAGGCAGACAAACCCAATAATTCTGCAGCATATACAGGACTAGGTTAACAAAGAATGGGAGATTTCAAAGGATAATATTTTCTTTAACTATGAGACCATATGATGGATTTGTATGTTAAGAATTATTTTAAAAGGAATTATTGAGATTTTTTTCAAACATCTTAAATGTAACATATTTTTTTTGAACGGAAATGATGAATTTGTAGTCACTCATTTTCGTCAGGGGTTTTATTTAATATATATATACAATTTTTTTGAAATTATATATAATATATAGTTTTTGAAAACATTTTGAATATATATATATAATATATAATTTTTGAAGACATTTTGAAAAAATATATATAATATATAATTTTTGAAAACATTTTGAAAACATATATATAATATATAGTTTTGAAAACATTTTGAAAATTTATAAAATATATAATTTTAAAACGTTTTAGAAAATATATCATATGTATAGGTTTCGAAAACGTTTTTCGAAATATATTTTATATTATTTATTTATTTATTTATTTATTTATTTATATGTTTATTTTTATTTTTATTTATTTTTATTTAGGTCCAAGTCCAACAAGAGTGTGAGGAAGCCCAACCGGTAAGCTGGCCTTACCTGGCCCGAAAGAGATTAGGGTTTCCACATTTAGCTACAGCATTGCACGGACAGGAGCCGTACGATCAAAGCACGAATGAACAACCATGATTGAAGCAAATAAAAGGGTAATAAAACCCTAAAGAGATACATGTTTGTGCAGTCAGATCTGGACCATTGGATCTGACCCAATCCAACGGTCATGCAACCGAAGTCCCAATCAAAGAAAATCCAACTGACCGAGAAAACTGGGACTGCACCATCCCGGGATTCCCGACCACGTGAACGAAGGTAAGCCTGAAACGAGGGGAACAACCCCTTCAAGATCAACAACAGACCCCCAAAGGAGTTATATAAATACCTCCGATGAGGCACACCACACAACAACATCGATTGAGAGGCAACCAAGTAATCGAAAAACATCACTGAAAAATCAGAACACCAAACAAGCAAAAAGCACAATACACAACAAAGAAAACGAAGCATTCGAAACAGAAAAGCAACATAAACATCAAGCAAAACCGAGTGAAAAAGTTCGCGGGGTTCGTGGAAAATCACAAAGAACCCAAGAAAACAATTCCGATTGTGGTTCAGAAGAGGAGCGATCACCAGAAACCGAAGAGAGTCACCAGAAATATAGGAGTCAAATGTTATTTTTTTATATCTATGCTATTTGGGGTAAGTTTTGGGGATTTAGAGCTCGGGATAGGATTCAGGGCTTAGAGAGGAACACTTTGGGTATTTTTTAATTTTTCCGGCCATCGAAGGTGGTGGTCGGAGCTGTGGTCGACGACGGAGGGTTTCATCGGAGGTTGGTCAGTATTCGACCGGCTGAGGGAGTGTGTTGAGAGCTTTTTTGGGAGAGAAAAGATTTTTTTGGGGTTAAGGTTAAAATGATATTTTTTGGGTATTTATAACCGAGGGACTAAAGTGCAAATATCATATTTTTAAATTATTTTCGTAGTCCTTGTAAGTTTGAAGTGTAATTCGTTTTGGTCTCTTGTTGTAAATTTACCCTTGAATTTCAAATTTATTCAATCTAATCCTTGTTTACATTTCTTATATTTTGCAAATTGACCCCCTAACCTTTTATTTTTCTCTTGCAGTTCACTTTTAGCATCAATTTGACCATAGATTTCAATTTGTTCTAATTTGGTCCTTTTAATTTTTTTATCAGGTGTTATTATTATTATTAAACATTTTATTTTTTTTTATCTTTTTATTTTATCTTTTAACCTTTTTTTCTCATCATTTTATTTATCTATTTTTTAATTTTATTTCTCTTTTAAAACTTCATATTCTATTTTTATTTATATTTATTTATTGCTTTTAAAATTTAATTTTTATTTGGTTTTATTTTATTTTTTTCCTTTTAACATTTTTTTAATTTAACCTTTTTTCTTCCTTTTTTGACTTATTTAATATTTATTTTATTTTATAATCTAACACATTTGAACCCTTTTAGGGTTAATTTTAAATTCTTCAACGGTAAGTAATTCGGATCGAATTTTCTTAAATTTTAATTTGACTTTTTAATTTTCGTCATTAAGACAACCGAGAAATTAAATTGGTATCGAAAGGGCAGTTCAAGGGTGCTAATCCTTCATTGACTGTAACCGACTCCAGAATCCGACATATTTTTGGTAAAACGTAGATCATGTAAGATGATAAATTAAGGGGTTCTATCAACTCTTTTTAAAATTAAATGATCAGTGGCAGCTCTAACATTTTTATTCAAGTCGAAGCCCAATTTTAAGCTCACTCGAAAGACGGTTGTGACAGAATTAACCCTAAGGAGTATTATTCTGTATAATCTTGCATCCCAGCAGAGCTCGTCTCAGCCGAAATAACTTGGGCAATAGTTTTCTGGGGAGCAAAAAAGATACGTAAACTATCCGAGTATTGTCGGGTTATCTTTACCATAATATCAGCTGCATTATTACACTCGTGAGAGGTAAAAATAAATTGTACCGCAAACGAATTACTAAATCAATAATATGGGGAACCATTAATGAACTAAGATCCATTTATTGTTGACAAAAAGAAAATACGTGTTGATTTATGAACTGATTTTTTATTGCACTTTATCTCAAACCTTTACACCAGATTTAGTATTTGTTCTATTAAAAATGGTTTTTCTCAAAGAAAATGTTGCCTACAAAGATACAAAATGAAATTAAAAAACCGAGAAACAAGGGTGTAGATAGCATTTATGAACATGTAAGAATAAACTATAATATTGATATTAGGTTGAGTTCTCCTACTATTAAAGTTATCCAATTATTCATATGTATTAATCTTGTTTTCTTTTGTTAAAAGTTTGATGGTCGTCTGAACTATACGTTAAATTCTTGACTAAAATATAATAAAATCATATTGTTTTCAAACACTTGCTCAACGACATAATGTTTCAAACACTTACTCAACGATATAATATAAACATATAGCCAATAAAAAAATAACTCAGATATTTCTAGGATCATATTTTATCATATCTCAGTCAATAGAAAATGATGAGTTTGGAACTTATGAATAGTCAATTGATCATTTTGTAACTTTTAATAGTCGAAGAACTTAACAAAGTAGTGTCCTATAGTTAGATGACTATTTAATAACTTCTAATAATTGAAAATTTTAATAAAACAACATCTTATAGTGTGAGGATCATTTGTGTACTTTACCCAAAATACATTTGTAGACAGTAAACTAACGATAAAGTAAAATTGAAGCGTTTGTTCGTGAGAAAAAAAATTGTATTGTTAGTCTTTAACTGATATGAAGTACAAATATTAAAAAAGTAAAATAAAATTAAATATAGCAAGCCTTAACTTAAATTACACGTCTGAAAATGAAAGATATTCCGAAGACTGAAGTTCCAAAGAAAGAACGGTGAGGATGTGGAGACACATGGCGGCTGCATGCAGCCTTGGAGTATAATAACAGACGAGTTATTACAACATACTGAGCTGTAGTGAGAAGCGACGGTGGTCCAAAGCACAAACAGAACTTTCCAAATATCACATACAACTCAGCCGTTTGATCCTCCAAGTAAAAAACAGACAACAACAATAATATAATATATCTTTGGGTAAACTATGTATTTAGTATCTAAATTATCAATTTTATTTCGTTTTAATACATAAACTTTTAATTTTTCCAAATCCACTTAAAGTTTAATTTTTGTTTCATTTTAATATATTGTCGTTAAGTTTTGAAAAAAAATAAAAGTCTAGGTACCAAAACAAGTTTAGTACATAAATCATATTTAAGTTTTGAAAAAATTGAAAATTTAGGTACTAAAACATATCAAAACTGATAGTTTAAGTACTAAACGCGTTAAATTTTTAACAATATGTATTAAAATGAAACGAAAAGTAAAATTTAGGTATGATTTTAAAAAAAATTAAAAGTTTATGTATTAAAATAGAGAAATACTGATAGTTTATGTACTAAATACAAATTTACCCTATATATATTTTATTTCCTTTTAAGATAATCAAATATTCTCAAAAAAAAATTAGATAATTTTAAATTTTATTACCAATGTACAGAGTTTTTCTGCAGAAAAAATCTCAATAATGGGATAAAGGATACATGATTATCCCAATAATGGAATAAATGACTGCCTACTTACAACATAATTTGATGGTCAATACCCCAACGATTACAAAGATAAATATTAATATTATCTAATCTATTTATATCTCTTCCTCGTAATTAAATACATATAATCTCTTAATAGAGTTCAACATTTCTTTCACACTTCTTATGATTTCTTAATACAGTCTTTTATTTCTTTCCTTTCACAATAATTAAATGAGAACACACCAAACAAGGTTCTCAAACAAATTTTAAGATAATAATGAGGAGAGATTTCCCTTTCTAAGCACTACAAACTCAGTTCAACATGCTCGTCCATCGATTTGTTGTTGCCTTTATACTTTTTATTGTCTTTAAAAAGAATTGATAAAAAATTAATATAATTAAAAAAATTGTGAGCGATTTCGGAACTTTTGCATACACGTCTTGGCTTTTAAGCGAGGCCTTAAGTCCACAATATTTCCCACCACGACCACCACCACATCCGCAGCCCACCGTTTTCCTTCCCTCCTCCGCCGTTTCATCCACCGAATTGCCGCCATTTTTTTTCTCTTTCTCAGAACTTCAACATTAACAAAATAAGACAAATACTTCGAATTTAGATCTTAACATTAAAATCCGAAACGAGTCTTTCTTGATATTCAGACTCTCTGTAGAAGGCTACATTTCTGAAGGCAAGTTCACGTTTCTGTAATTGAAAAAATATATTATGTTTCTCCTTTTTCTGATAAATTTAGCTTTTGCTTAGCGGCAAATGTCGAGAGAGTACAGTCGAAAGTGATGAGTGAAATTGAAAACAGATACTGTTTTTGTTTTCATTTCCGAACTTAGCTTGTTTACGTTTTTTCTTTTCTGATTGCAAGACAGGTGTTCGGTTTTATGCTGAGTACAGTGTTCCCTTTCTCTCAAAGTTTTTTTTTTGAGATTGCTTTTTAATCACATTTTGTCGGTGAAGCTCACTGTTTTCGGATTTCTTCCACTTCCAGTCTTTTCTTATTCTGTTTCTCTACCGTTTTTTTAATTTGCTATAATTTAACCATAATCTCAGCTTTGCTTCATTGATTTTCATATCTCAGCTTTGCTTCATTGATTTTCATTGCTTAAGTAGAGTCCTTGTCGTTTTCTTCTTCTTTTCCGTTTGTTTTTACAGTTTCAAGGAAATCTATGTCACTTAATTCTGAGATCTTAGTTCTTTGATTCGATCTTTTTCCTTTGAAGTGAAACACCTGTTTGCTCGAAAATGTAAGCTCAACTGATTCAATTGCAACAGTATCGATCTTATTCACTTCAATCTTAAACTATTGGATTTATGATATTTGTATGTGTAAGGTAATGAATGTGACTTGATTCTTTTATTTTCCACTTTTCATTTCAATACTAAATTGACGGCTTGTCTTTATTTTATCATTTTTTTGGGTTCTGAATCACTGCCAATACTGACTCCTGCTTGTTCTTCGTTGTCCAAGCTTGCAAGTTTTTTTTTTAAAATCTTTTCTAGTTCACATTATGGTTCTGTTTGGTGGCTGAGAAAATATAAGATGAATGAGAAGAAATTTTCTGTTTCTGACAGCTTTGTTATTATTTGACTCGGTCGAAGTGAATTCTAGTTCATTGACAATCTAAACCAGAAAAAGGGAACAGGGAAAAAAAGGTGACTCTGTTCTTAGGATTCTCTGTGTCGATAACAGATAATTAATAGTTTGGTGTATGTGTGACAGTGTGAGTGTAACAAGACATTATTCCAACATGCAATGCTTTTTTTTAAATGTTACCAAATCCGATTATTAATCATCAATTTGCTGTTTCATAACTGTCTCTTATTGTTAATTAATGTTTCATTTCCCCCCCCCCCTTAATTCTTTCAGGATCCTTAAAACATTTAGTCATTGGAACTCTGTTTTCTGGACAGAATATGACGTAATTAGCTATTTTCGGACATTGTTTCTGTTTATGGTCTTATGATTTTTGCTTTTAAGAAATTCAATTTGGACTTGATCTTTAAAATATAGATTCAGTTTTCTTCTTTTCTTTGTATATCTTTCTTGACGAATTATATGGCTTTCCGGACCTAGGTGATAAACCGGATTTAAATGATGGATCGCCGTTGGTCTTGGAAGAAAAAGTCGTCTGATAAAGCTGCTGTTACTGCTGCTGCCGCAGCGGATGCTGCTGCTGCTACTTTGGCTTCAGTGGCATCTCAAGGTGATCAGGTAAACTTTTTGAACATGATTTTACTTAATTATAACGCATCAAACATGCTTGCTTGGAGAATTTCCGATTTGTTCAATATTCATCTCTGATTATCATCAGAATGATTGAACCATTTTATCTGATACTGATATTCTGGTAATTTTCTGTTATTACAGGATTCATACAAAAAAGCAAAGTATGTTCAAATTACTGTGGAATCATATTCACATCTCACTGGTTTGGAAACTCGAGTGAAAACATACGAGGAACAAGTTCAAACATTGGAGGATGAGATTAAGGACTTGAACAAAAAGCTGTCAGAGGCCAAATCGGAGATTTCTGCCAAGGAAGACCTGGTGAAACAGCACACTAAAGTTGCAGAAGAGGCTGTCTCGGGTTAGTCTATGCTCAAACATTCTAAATGTAATGTAAGAATAAATGTCCTCCCTATACTGTTAGCCTGAAAATTTTCTCAATCTTTGCTGTAGGTTGGGAAAAGGCTGAAGCTGAGGCCTTGGCATTGAAAAATAACCTGGAATCCATTATGCTTTCAAAGCTTGCTGCTGAAGACAAGGCATCACATTTGGACGATGCTCTTAAAGAGTGCATGCGACAAATCCGGAGTCTGAACGAAGAGCACAAACAGACATTGCAAGATGTTGTAATTAGCAAAGAAAAGAAGTGTGAAAAGATTAAGTTTGAGCTTGAAGCTAAGATAGCTAATTTAGACCAACAACTCCTCAAGTCTGAAGCCGAAAATGCTGCAATTTCAAGGTCTTCGCAAGAACATTCCAACATGCTGATCAAGATCGGTGAAGAAAAATCACAAGCTGAGGCTAACATAGAATCTTGTGAAAGGGAAATAAATTCACTGAAGTATGAACTCCATGTAGCTTCCAAAGAGCTAGAAATTCGTAACGAAGAAAAGAATATGAGCATGAGGTCTGCAGAAGTTGCCAACAAGCAGCATATGGAGGGTGTCAAAAAGATTGCAAAGCTAGAATCTGAGTGCCAAAGACTGCGTGGACTTGTGCGGAAGAAGTTGCCGGGGCCGGCTGCACTTGCCCAAATGAAGCTAGAGGTTGAGAGTTTAGGAAGGGATTATGGAGATTCTCGACTAAAGAGGTCTCCTGCTCGGCCTTCAACTCCTCACCTGTACACGGCGACTGATTTTTCCCTTGACAATACACAGAAGTTCCTTAAAGAGAACGAGTTGCTCGCAGAACGTTTGTTGGCAGCGGAAGAAGAGACAAAGATGCTGAAAGAAGCTTTGGCAAAATGTAACAGTGAACTAGTGGCTTCAAAGAATCTATGTGCTAAGACATTGAGCAAGCTTCAAGCTTTAGAAGCTCAACTTGCCATCATAAACCAGCACAGAAGTCCCTCAAAAACGATCGTTCAGATTCCTGCAGAAGTTCACTCAAATCAAAATGCTAGCAATCCACCAAGTTTGACTTCTTTGTCGGAAGATGGAAATGATGATGAAAAAAGCTGTGCTGAATCATGGGCAACAGCTTTGATCCCTGAGCTCTCTCAATTCAAGAAGGAAAACAACATTGAGAAGTCAAACAGAACCGAGAATGTGAAACAGTTAGACCTTATGGACGACTTTCTTGAGATGGAGAAGTTGGCTTGCTCTTCAAATGATTCAACTGAAAACGGTGCACTCATCATTTCAGATTGTACTCACAATAAGATATCTGAAACTGGTAATGACGACGCTTCAGGAGAAATTTCTTGCAAGGAACTCCATTCTGAAAAGAGACATGATTCATTCCCTCCAGAATCTGATGTCGACCAATCGCCTGTTCTGAAGCTTCGGACAAAGCTTTCCATCATGCTCGAATCTATTTCTAAGGATGCTGACATGCAGAAAATTCTGGAGGACATCAAACATGCTGTGGATCATGCTCAGGATAGCCTGAGACAGCACTCCATAAACGGTAGTGTAACTGCAGATAAGGAAATTGCTATGTCCCCAGGTGATAATGTTACTTCAGAACCCTTGCAAATTATAAGTGAAGAATTAGCTGCTGCAATTTCTCAAATTCATGATTTTATACTGTTCCTGGGAAGAGAAGCAAGTGCAGTTGATGACATTAGCTCTGTTGATAATGGATTAAGCCATAAAATTGAGGAGTTCTCAGTCACCTACGATAAGGTCTTATGCAGCATTGCCTCTCTGAATGATTTCGTTTTCGATCTTTCTACTGTTTTAGCTAAAGCCGGTGAACTAAGATTCAATGTGCTTGGCTACAAGGGTAATGAAGTGGAAATCAACAGTCCACATTGCATTGATAAGGTTGCTTTACCAGAGAATATGGTAACTCAAAGGGATTCTTCGGGAGGAAGATATCAAAATGGATGTGCCCACATTTCGAGTCCCACTTCCAATCCTGAGGTTCTGGATAACGGATATGAATCAAAACAATCAGGCAAATTCTCTTCAGAAGAGTTTCAAGAATTGAAGTTGGAGAAAGAAAAGATGGCAACTGATCTTGCTCGATCTACTCAAAACCTGGAGATGACTAAGTCTCAATTACATGAAACCGAGCAACTTTTAGCCGAGGCTAAATCTCAGTTAGCTTCTGCTCAAAATTCAAACAGCTTGGCTGAGACACAGCTCAAGTGCATGGCAGAGTCTTATAAATCACTCGAAAGACGTGCAGAGGAGTTAGAGACTGAGGTAAACTTTCTCCGTGGAAAAATAGGAACTCTGGATAATGAGCTTCAAGATGACAAGAGAAATCATCAAGATGCTTTAGCCAGATGTAAGGAACTCGAAGGGCTATTGCAAAGGTAAGCCTCAAACTCATTTCATATTGTTTGAAACTACGTTACTAACTTACTCAGACTTGGGCGTTAATGTTAGACACGGGTATGCATATGTTCGGAACAACTAATTGTATGGTTCTATTTTCTAAATGCCATGTTTTTACTTGTAATAATTTCTTAATTGTTGTCCATCACTTTTTAGGAACGAGAACTGTTCTGTTTGTTCTTCAGCAGCTGATAATGACCTCAAGAACAAGCAGGTGAGGACCATTGTTCCTTAAAATTAGTTTTTTAACACTTGCATTGAAATCTGATATTACTGTGTGCAAACACAAAACGTCCAACAAAGATATGATCAGTTGACAAAGTTGCTGATAATGAAACAGTACAATTTTTTACAGTTCCACGTTTAAAGTTCTAAATTAACCAAGTTAAGATAGTTTCATTCGATTTCAGGAGAAAGAATTAGCAGCTGCAGCGGAGAAAAGGGCGCAGTGTCAAGAAACTATATTCCTTCTTGGCAAGCAATTGAAATCTTTGCGTCCTACGACAGACACGATGGGGTCACCATACAAAGAGTGGAACCGAAATGGAGAAAGTTTGAGTGAGGGTGAATCAACGACCAGCGGAGTCAACTTGCAAGACTTGGATCAGGCAGAGACAGGCAATGGAAGGATAACAGGTGCAGAGTCTCCCATGCCTATGGAGTCATATAACACGCCGCATAGCACCTCTGATAATGAAGCAAACCTTTCGACATTGCCAATCAAGTCGAACCACACAAAACACAGGTCTAGCATGTCGAGCTCTTCGTTTTCTTATTCGGACCCAATGCCGGGGAAACAATCGCGAGGCTTTAGCAGATTCTTTTCCTCCAAAGGGAAGAATGGTCATTAAACCTGCAAAATGCGTAGAAGTTGATGATTGAGGAGATGGGTAATAATAGTTAGAATAATCCAAGTTTAGAGACCTCGTTTTCGACTTTTGTAGCTCAAGTATGCTATTGTGTTTCACATCGTGAACTAATGCTTTGGCGTAGATGTAATTTTATTAATTTCGACTGTTTATGTAGCCATATTTGTTACATAAATAATTATATCCTAGTTTTAATATACCAAGTATGTTTACATTAATAAATTTTAGTTAGAAGATATGTTTTAAATTTTAAAAAATATATACTTTTTCTATTTTGATGTATTTAAAATATTTTAATTTTTTACACATTAGGAGCAAAATTCTCATTCCGCTCCTCGTAAGTAGAAATTGTTAAAAAAATTAATTTAATGAAAGTTAGCAACCTGAATATAATAATATATTAAGCTAAAACTATCTAGGGGAAAAACCAAGTCCTTAATTGTAATGAATGTAAACATTTTACTCCTTCAAATGAAATTCATAAACAAATTTTCATAAATTTAAGTAAAGTATGCAATATTATTTTGTGCAATTGTATATATGAAGTTTTATGTCATTCAATTTTCACAATTTATTGAAGATGATATTATCATCATTTTACATTTAAATGTTATTTACACAAATAATTACATTTATCTAATATAAAAGTAAATGTATCTAAAATGTGCATAAACAATTTAAAATTAAAATTTCATGTATATAATAGATTAAATTAAAATTTATGTATTATATTATAAAATTGACTAAATTCTTTATATGATTTTATCAATATTTATCCCTAATTTTTTTAGGGTAAACTACACGTTTAGTACTTAAACTTTCAATTTTTTTAAAATCATAGTTAACGTTTAGTTTTTGTTCCATTTTAGTACCCCACCATTAAAAACTTAACATGTTTAGTACCTAAACTATAAACTTTGGTCCATTTTAGTACCTAAACTAACAAATTTGTTCAACACTTAACGTTAAGTTTTTAATAGGGGTACTAAAACGAAACAAAAACTAAACATTATGTATGATTTTGAAAAAAATGAAAGTTTATATACTAAAATGAATCAAAACTAATAATTTATGTATTAAACGTGTAGTTTACTCATTTTTTTAATGAATTCATTCCAATGAGTTGCGTGTGGGAAAGTAAATCTCATCTCCGTGGGTTGAATCTGATTTGATGGGGGAAAAGGAAAGTTGAGTCTTGAGCTTCGACCGTTGTCTGCTCAAAACAAATGAAGGTTTTGATATATTCTTTGTCAACTGATGTTATTGGCTATGGAGTTTGTTAATTATTTATATACTTCCACCTGTGCATTTAAAACTTTTGTTTGTTTTTTGTTTGATCGTCAATCACTGCATCTCTTGCACATTCCTATTTGCTTTTCATCGCTGATGATTGTTGATGATGATGAACGATGCTCGTAGATATTATCTATTGTTTATTGATTAAAGACATGACAAATATAATAAAGAATATTTTATATATAATATTGTCTTAATCACAGTGGGTGTCTCTCTTTGCTGTCGAGCAATTGGTTTTAAAAGCGTATAGCATCCACTAATCACGTACGTTTTGTCGTGGGAGTAAATGACAATCGCGCACTTGAGAGAATCAATTAAGATCCAACACTCAAATTATAGTACAAGATCTAGTGAAGCAATTTTCTTTTATATAAATGAACCCAACATTGACACATTACGTAAGAAAATTATCCTAAACAAGTTACGAGATAAATACGACAAACATTTTATTCTAAGATTAAAAAAAACTTACCTTTTTACCAAGGAACTAAATGGCCAAATATCATAATTAAATTAATTATGAATTTGATTGGTGGTGGTCCCTTGTTCTAACCAAAACATATGGATTAGATTAAATTAATTAATAACATCATAAAAGTATAAGAATTCAATTATATTAAAGTATGGGGATTAGATTTTAAAATTTAACATAGTACAAGGATCAAACGCAAAATTTGACCACCATAAGAAGCCGTTCAATTGTTGAAGATGATATTTGGGGTGTTTGATAAACAAATTTTTTGAAGAATTTTTAATTTATTTGAGTATAAATAATTGATGGGTAGTCAAACCTTTTATTTTTAGTGTTTGGTGAATATCTTTTTGAAAGAGTTGATTGTACAAAATAAGTAGAAAATGAAAATATTGAAAAATCCAACGGTGTGAAAGAGTTGATTGCAAAATAAGATGTTAAATGATATATTTGATCTTATTATTTTCGTAATTACATCCTTTCTATAAAACCTCATTATTTCCATCCTAATCCATACCATATTTCTGAAATATTCCTATTTGTTTGTACTTGTTTGGATATGTATCTCTTTCTCAAATATTTATGTAATCTAAATTCATTTTCAATAAACTTGTGTACAATGAATTTTATGCAACATCTAATGATGAATTAGTGAACTTTTATTTTATTATTCTATTTTTTATTTGTAGATTCTCAAATATATTTCAGTTAAGAAAATATATCAAAACATGAAAGTAAAAAATAAATGTAATGATATTTTATACAAGGTTAATAGTATGTATCAATCTCACAAAATTAATATTTGCAAATATTAAATTTTAAAAATATATTCAAAGTTTTCAAAAATATTCACCAATTTTCTTAAATAATTTTTAATTCTTTGTAAAAAACATTTTACTCAAATAGTTTCGCCTCAATAAAGACTAAAGTATTATAAAACATATACGTACTTAACAATTAAATGTATCATATCTTTATTTATCATTTTACTTATATCAACTATCAGTTATATTTTACCATACACTTGTGTATAAATAATTTCTCAAATCAATTAATCAGATTAGTTGGTCATACCAATACTAACTACCAGCTATAAGTTTTTTTTCCCAAACAACCCATTACATTGACGAGAGAGTGGAAATTAGAGTAAGTTGGTGTGCAATCTAAGCCGTTCAATTGTTGGGATCAATACTTGACTTGACTGTAGCCGGTGATGATAATCTTCCCTAACCTGTAGTACGTGATTTCTTCTTTGTGGGCCCTCATCACATGGCAATCCTACGTGGATGTTAATCCATCAATGTGGTCCGAACATTTTTGAGTTTATACGGAAAAGATATTAAATATAGTAACTGAATGATGGTCTGAAAGGTGAAAAAATGGAGGAAAATATAGGAAGTATTATAATTATGTTATTTAGATTCCGGTCTAAAAATTATATTATATGTTGATTTCAAAAAAGATATATTTATTTTGTTTTCAACTTCTTTCTTTCCTTTAAATTTATTTTTTAGGGTAAACTATTCCAATGGTCACTAATGTTTGGGTATATATTCATTTTTACCACTGATGTTTCAAAAGTTACAAATCGGTCACTAACATTATCGCTGTTACAAATTGGGCACTCGCCGTTAACAGGCGTGACGGAAAACACACGTGGCCTGTTAACATCAGTTAATAAGCTTACTTGGATGGTATAATTACACAAATAGTCTATGTTATTTATATATTCTTTCAATTTGATCCTAGTTTTAATAAATTAAAATATATTTATTTTTAATTCTTATAAATAATGATATATTTGTTAAAAAGGAAATCAAAAAATTAAAATTAATTATAAAAACAAAAAAAATTAACGGTTTTTAATAAAATTAACTTTTTTCTTCCCCAAACTTTTTTTTAAATAAATACTGTTAATATTAAAATCTTGTTTGTGAAGAAAAAAATTTCACTCGGTGCATATTAACGGTGAGTGACTAATTTGTAACAAACGATAATGTTAGTGACCAATTTATAACTTTTAAAACATCAGTGGTGAAATTAAAACATACCAAAACATTTGGTGTAGTTTACCCAATTTTTTATTTTGTTTGATGAGTTTTACCAAAACATTCCGTGGTTCCAATGAGTTGTCTGCTAGATATCGCATCTAACGGCTTGAACAGTTGAGTTAACCAGAAACAGGCAATGAGACAAAAAACCAGAAAAACCGGGGTGCGTGTGCTTAACCTGCGACTGGAGCTTGAGCGGGCAAGAGACAGATTATGCAGAGCAAAAGGAAAAAAAAAGGAGAGCCGATAGGCAGCCCCAAAATTCTTGACATTAGTTCTCTCACAGGGTACATCGGTAGTTGATTTACAACCCACACCTCGGTGAGGAAAATTTTGCAAACTGTTCTCAGATTTACAAATCTAAAACCCAGACATAAACTAAATAATATTTGTCGGGTCAGAGGGGAAAAAAATCAAAGAGAAGCAATGAAGCAGCTTCACCTTCTCCAAAAACAAGGATTAAGCAGAGTTATTTTCATCTGAGCAATGATGTTAGGGACTGGAAAACAACTTCTTCACAAGGAATGGTGAGGCCCATGTCTTGAGCGAAACCAAACTCTTCTTCAGCTTGATGAAGCAAGGTCTGGAACGCGGGTCGGGTCAAGAAAGAGATGGGTACAATGTATCTGCTTCTGTTTTCCCCAACATATACGACGAAGTGCCCTCTAGGGACATCCAGGGGGAGTCCTTGTTCATCGTAGCTTTGTTTCTTTCCCAAGCTGGAGCATCTTTTCAGGATTTGCTTTATCACTGCTGTTTGTGCCAATTTGTTTGGTTTCCTGATAGCCATTTTGGTTTTCCTGGAGGAGAAAATGAAGAAAGAGAGAATGGTTTAGAGACGAATGAAGGGTGAGGGGGTATATATTGTGTGAGGCTGATGGGTTCTTGAAAGAGAGAAAACAAAGGCATGTGAGGCTGTGGGGACAAAAAACAGACCATGGGTGTTTTTGGGGTTTGTGAGAGAGCTTATACTATAGGACATGCCTGGACGAAACCCCCTTGTTGCCCTCTCTAAGGACATCATGACCCCTCCCTTTTCTCAGATTTAAATTACTTAAACGCGTTTTTATATTAGTATCATGTTTGTATATTTGTCCAACAACAGATATTATCACAATCAATCCTAATATATGACTTGAGACCTGAAGGGTAGTGTTTATGAAAGCAATTGGCATTCCCTTCTTGAAAATTTAGGGCTTCGGGTTCTGAGAATCCATTGACAGATGACGTTCCAGCGATTCACATGCATGTACGTGCTTGTTATAGTTGTATATATATATGTGTGTGTGTTTCTATTAGTGTTATTTCTATTTGCAGGTTTTTGATGCCTCTGTCGATTTAGTTCAGAAGCCTTAATTGTAGGGATTTTGTCTCTGGTGCAAGATCCCTCTATATATTTTGCATCAACTTCTAAAATTTTAGGACTTTCCCCCCATATGGAGTACTCTCCATTGTAAATTAACCATGGATTTTTTCTTCTTGTGTTTAATTTTGGCAATAAATGTTTGGAGCTAATTTGTAGACATTAATTAATTGGGTGGCACATATTCAGCCCACCTACCTGCCGTACCCTACTGGTATATAAACACCTTACCAGAATTTTGAAGAGATATCATAAAAATTGTTAGAACTTATAGTTTTGAATAATTAGTCCTCCAAATTTAATATAACACTATAATCAAATCTAATTTGAATTTTAACACATGTTAATAATTCATCCAATTTGTTTACATTTTTAATTTTTTATTAATTTGAAGTAAGTACAATATAGTCTCTGTTCAAAGATAATTCTTAACTTTTTGATATTAAATACTCGTATCACTGATATTACTGATGCTCAAACCTGAGAACTCAATAAATAATAATAATTCATTTACTATCGAGATTACTCAAGTTCGCATGAGACATTAAAATTTAAATACAATAATTCAACTTTCTACAATAATTGATGAAATCCTGTATAACAAAAATTATGCAACTGGATAGCTGTGTGGAGAATAACACGTGGTTACTTCACTATAGCTCCACATGTGACTGATTGATTTTATTATATTCATCAACTATTTTTTTTCTCTCTTCATGAAGAGTTATGGTATGTGAATATTTTGACTTTGGTGAAGATATATAGTCAGAATTAGAAATAAATTTGAAAAATAAATGATGGCGGGGGACCACTTGGCTCACTTCTGGATACATCTAGGGCAATCCCCATGTTCTAAGGTCCAGAGAGAGCCATAGCCGGTCTTCATTAATTTCTACCAAATTTAAACACGCTCTTCTCAACGCTTTGTTACGGTCACGTACGTACGGTTTGGCCAATGCCCTACCCAACTCTTCAATCACATTCATTACATATATTTATTGATAAAATAAAGAGATTTTACGATTCAAATCTATAAAATATGAGATAATATGAACAATCCTAATATATATATATATATATATATTAGTACATTGACCGTCCGTGATTAATGTTATATGCACCTTTGTTGTAATGTTTAAAAGTAAGGAAGGGATGAAACAAAATAGATATGACTTGTTCGAAAATTAAGAATCTTTTTTACGATTCAAATCTATAAAATATGAGATAATATGAAATCCTAATATATATATATATATATATATTAGTACATTGACCGTCCGTGATTAATGTTATATGCACCTTTGTTGTAATGTTTAAAAGTAAGGAAGGGATGAAACAAAATAGATATGACTTGTTCGAAAATTAAGAATCTTTATTTAATCTGATTTTTTTTGAATGATTTTTTGAAATTATTTAAATTTTAGGGTAAAGTATACAAGTGGTCCCCGATTATAAGGTGATGCTTTATTGAGTTCCTTAATGGTAATTCGACTATAGGGTGTTGCTTTGTTGACTCTCCTGACTATTAAAAGTTATAAAATGGTTATCCGACTATTTAGGATGTTCCAAACTTGTCATTTTTCGTTAAAATTTGATCCATGAATCTAAAAAAACTATCATATCTCGGTTAACATGTTAACATCCAACTTAGATTGTTGTCAATTTTTAAACGGAAAAGGATGAGTTTGGAACATACTAAATAGTTAAGTGATCATTTTATAACTTTTAATAGTCGGGGACTCAACAAATCAACACTTTATAGTTGAAAGACCATTTTATAACTTTTAATAGTTGAGAAACTCAACAAAGCATCATCATATAGTCGAGGGACTATTTGTGTTCTTTACCCTATAGTTTAAGTAGAAGTTACAAATTACCGACATTGAACATCCGTTCAATGGCATTTAAACGAACATATCAGAGAGAGATGATACATAAATGGATAGTATAATAACTTATTTTAAGTCGGGTCAAGTCTAAATTTTTTTATCTTACATTTGATTTCGTCTTAATCTTAATTCTTTCTTCGCTAAAATTTGTTCCGACATAGGGTGATATGTTTTTTTTAAATTAAATTTGAAGGCATATAAATACCAACCTAAATTTCAACCACCACGTCGATATACATTAAACCCTAAAATTTTTAGATCATTATATTCTAATTTCCTTGACCCAAATTCGAATATGACATTTGAACCTGAACTTAAATTTTCTTCAAGTTTATTTTCTTCAAGTTTTTTTTTCATTTAGATTAATTTGAAAATCCCTTATATGTATATAATATAATGTGAAATATATATATGGATGTATATTCAATATTTGAGAGGTAAAATTAGAGTTCAAATTAATTTATAAGTGCATATTTATTTGATTAATAAAGTTTTGTTATACGAATTAACTTACCTCGATGGTTAAAAGAATTGTTGTTATTCCTATAGGTCATAGGTTTAAGCACCAACGACTGAAAGGGTGATTGAGCGTCCATTATCAAATGGTTGAGAGTATTTAGAACAAATACAATTTTGTAATCACCTTTAGCTTAATAAAAAAAATAAAAAATTAAAACTTTGTTATAACATATTTATCTAATCAACAACTCTGACGATCTAAATCTTCGTTTGAATATCTCAACAAGGATGAGACTTTTATTAGAGCAGAGAGACATATTTTTATTTGGGATTTATCCAAGGATGAATGAGAATGTCAAGAGAATAAAAAATCAAATCATGAAATTGTATAGTATTCATGGAGCTTGAGTTGTTCTATGATTAAACAAACATCATATTTGCATCCAGGATGACAAAACGAGCTTGGTAGAAAATTTTAGGATTCATTGAACGTTCGTTGTTGTTGACTGATCGAGAAGAACGGTGACCAAATTCTGAATTGATTAAAATAGATAGTGAGAGAAAGAGATAAAACAATTAAAAATAATATTTAAATAATAAAATGATTAAAAATAATATTTAAAATGGACTGTTTAAATTAGAAAAAAATAAAAACCCAATGATGAAAGCATGAGAGATAAGAAAATCGAGTGAGGACAATTGTACCTGACGTGCCACCAAGTTTTATTACAATATCCCTAATATACTTGCTGGTCCAAGACTTTGTAACATTAACAAAGTGATTGGTATAATTAACTTAGGAGACAAGCAAACGGTTTGAGGGTGACCATTTATTTGCAAAATATCCGTATATTTAGAAAGTGGGTTCATGCAAACAATTTACTTGTTATGCTCCTCCAAATTGCGATTGCTTCGGATCCAGCATATCTTTCTTTTACGATACACTATATACACGATGACATCGGCAGTAATCAGGATTTCCCGACTATGCAATGTTGAATGGTCATAATGTTCCATGGGTTAGATTATTTAATTTTTTTTATTAATTTAAGATAAATATAAAATAATATCTGATCAAAGATAACTCTTAACCTTTTTATATTAAACGCTTGTGTCTATGATATTTCTAATTTTGAAATAATAATAATTTTCTTACCACTAAATCACTTACGGTAAAAAGTACAAATTGCCCGTCAGCTCAGTTGGTAGAGCGCAAGGCTCTTAACATTGTGGTCGTGGGATCGAGTCCCACAGTGGGTAATTCATAATTCTGACTGCTGGAGGTCTCTCATGGAAACTGCTCTCAACCAGGCATTGGGGCAACCTACTATCGTACCTCCTCTTACCCCATTACATATAAGAATAGAATCAGCTAATTATTGGCAAAGCCAAATGGTCCATATAAGACCGAAAAAACTCAAAAGTCCCAGATGGGTTTCGCTTGTCTCTTGATTTTCTGGGAGAATAAAATTTTAAACAGAGATTTTAAATTTCCAGGGATAACAAGTTGTACCTTCCAATTGTTGCATGATGTAATACCCTAATTTTGTCTGGAAAATTTGAATCGAATTGAAGGGGATCGAAGATTAATTTGAAGATGTTCAAGTGTGGTGTTGAATTATTCAAGAGGCACTGACGGTGAAATTAGAAATTAGTTCATGGAATTTCTACATTCGATTGATGGGAGCTTCGGAAAATTTTAGCCATAAATGATGGATATTTGCTTGATTGGTTATATTTGGGTTTAGGTAGCCATGTGTTTATTTTGGGAATTTAAAAGCCCAAATTATTAAAACCTAAATTCCCAAAATCATTAGTCCAAAATTAAAATCAATCCATTGTTCAAGTACAACCCAAATTAAATTCTAAACCATCTATATTCAAATACCCATCTCAATTAACCCATCATCCTAAACCATTACCCACTCAAAAACATTACATTAGCCCAACAATTTAATAAACCCAACAAATCCAGCTATGACCCCATATTACAGCAACCCGTTAGCCCCATTCCACGCTAGCATCTCGCGACATCAGTCTCCAAGTCCTGCACAAGCTGATCTTCTGCTCTAACAGTTGCCACACACACCAGTAGCCCCCTTCCTCGTCAGCTTCAACCGTGGCCTCCATAGTGGCCCTCCAGCAGTCCTCATCAGCAAGGAGACATGCAAACAAAGCAAGATATATGAAAACATGTGTAAAGAAAAAAAAGGCATGCTTTTTACTTTTTGGTCTTGTAACAACAGGGGTATAAGAACACCCCCAAAAAAGCATTGTAAGGGTCGACTCCCCCTATTTTTTTCGGCTACTGTTCAAAAACAACAAAAAAGAAAATAAAAAAACACTTCCAACAAACACAACCGGGATCCAAAAATCAAATCTTGAAAGGTATTTTGAAATTTTGTTAGGCCCTTTCTTCCCCTTTTTTATATACATGAATATGTAAAGAAAAATTTGAGAGGGTATAAAGAGGCGGTCGATTACCTTGGGTAAGGGAGAACCCTCGCCAGGATGGTCGGTGTTGGGAGTGTCGGAATCGGTGACCTTTATTGCTTTTGGGGGCGAGGCTCTGTGTGGGTTTGTCTCGATTTAGAGTAAAAAGAAAAGGGGCTGTTTAAGTTTCTCTTTTAGGTTAGCTTGTTCTTTTTTTGGCCATCATCAGTGGTGGTCGTGGGGGTGAGTTGCCATCTATAACGGTGGTTTAAAAGGTCGGCCTTTTCGACCAAGAGAGAAAGAGTGGAGAAGAGGCTAGGGTGGCGATTGTTTGGCTCACCTTTGTGGCCTTTTCGACTCCTCGTTCATGTCGGTCGTTGTTGGGGGTGTAGGGTCGCCATGTTTTGGTCGTCGTTGCCCATGGAAACTAGGTGTCGTCATTTGGTATGGTTTGGGGAAGAAGAGAAGGAAAGAAAGTAAAATAAAAAAAGAGGCTGAGTGTTTAGGGTTTAGAATTATTTACTTGAAGTGGAAACAAATGGATTTTATATCATTTTTTAGGTTAGTCATGCATAGCTCTTCCCTCTTTCAGCGTGTTTTGCTTTCTGACCACTGATTTATGGGTTAATCACCTTAAGTCCCTTTAGGTTAACCATGTATTTGCAGTTTAGTCACTAGGATGCCTCATTTTGCTATTTTTTCTTCTAATTTTGACATTATGTTTCATTTTGCTATTTTTTCTTCTAAATTTGACATTATGTTTCATTTTGTTTCAATCTAGTCACTATACTGCCATGATATTTATTTGAAACCAATCATTGATTTTTACATTTATTCATTTTAGCCACTGTTTAGGTTATGCTTCTTTATTTTTATTATGATTTGGATATGATAATTGTAATGTATGTATTTTAGTTACTGATTAATTATGATTGTCTATTGTTTTTTTTATTTTTATTACATTTTGGTCCTAAATGTTAAATATGAATATTAAACGTTAATACGACCTCGCGATGACCCACCATGGGGTGTGATTCGCGTTATTCATGGTCCGGGTAAAATTCTAATTTTTAACAGCTAACCCGCTAATTTTCTAACATCTAACTTATACAATATATCCGAATCATTCTACGACCTCGCGATGACATGCCTTGGGGTATGATTCGATTTATTCATGTTCCGTGTAACGATTAAAAATATCAATCAATAACTCAAATTTTATTCGATTACTCTAATTTTTGTTATTAAAATTTTTGCCATTTAAATTTCCATATTTTAAATTTTTGCCTTAAATTATCATTGTTTATATTTTAGTCCTTTAATTTCCAACTTTAAATCTTTGTTATTTGGACTTTATGTTCTTTTTTATTTTAATTTAGTCACTTGGTTTGCTTATTGATTTTGACCATATGTTTTATAATTATTTTAATTTAGCCATTTTGTGTTTAATTCTTGCTTGCCAATTTTAATTTTATTTAATTCAACCCTTGATAGTTTATTTAGAATTGTAAAATGAACCCTTAGAGTTAGAACTTTAACATTTTGGTCCTAGTTTATGTTAACATATCTTTAATTTACTCTTTAAATTTAGATTCCTTTCAATTTAGTCCATAGAGCTTTTAATTTAGATGAATAATTTCATAATTGATTAAAATTAATTACTATTAATATTAGAGCCACTATTTTAGGCCTAATTTTGAATTTAGTCCTTAAATTAGTTGAATTCTTAATTTGGTCCTCGCTTTTGTTCGAGGTTCCACTTTAATTATTCGAATTGCATAATTTATTAAAATTAATTAAGATTAATATTAGATCATCCATCTTAGGCCTAATTTCACATTTAGTCCTTAAATTAGGAGAATTTCTAATTGGGTCATCGCTTTTTCTCGAGGTTCCAATTTAATTGTTCGAATCACATAATTGATTAAAATTAATTAGGATTAATATTAGAGCCTCCATCTTAGGTATAATTTCACATTTAGTCCTTGAATTAGGAGAATTCTTAATTTGGTCCCCATTTTTGCTCGAGGTTCCACTTTAATTATTCAAATTGCATAATTGATTAAAAGTTAATAGGGTAATGCTTAGAGCCTCTTTTTTAGGTTTAATTTCAAATTTAGTCCTTTAATTTAGGAGAATTTTTAACTTGGTCCTCGCTTATGCTCGTGGTTCCATTTTAACTATTCAACTCAATAATTCATTAAAAATGATTTAAGTTAATATTAGAGCCTACATTTTTAGGTTTAATCCTTAGGTTCTTTAAATTTCATAATTTAACACTTTAAGTTAGAGGGAATCCTTTTAGTATAATTAGGTTCCATAACCGATTGGTTGACTGCATTTTGATTGTTAAATAAGGTAATGTTCATTTATTAGGGGTTAGTAGTGTATCTCCCACTTTTGCCCCGTAGTGATTGTTATTGATTATCGAAATAAATCAACATCCTTTTTAAAACCCCACATCATGACTTCTAAATTATTAAGGCAATGTCCATTTATAGTGATTGATAACGAAGCTTTCGCTTTTGCTTAGGGGTGGTCGTTATTAGTCTTAGTAAATCGACATAATTTTAAAATATACATACATAGTGGATTTTAAATTAAATAAAATTTGAAACTTAAAATTTCCAATTTTAAAATATAGGGTAATCGACTAGGTACCAATTTTGGGTGCTAATCCTTCCCCACGCGTAATTGACTCCTGAACTCGATTTCTGATTTCACAGATTAAGACTTGATATTTTTGATAAAATAAAATGTTTTATTCAAAATTACATGATTTTAGGTGTTCCAATCGCACCTTAAAAATGATTGGTTGTGACTCCAATCTTTTCATAAAAACCATTTTTTTAAAAAGTCAGATCGATCTTCCCACCGAAAACGGTTACTACAACTTGGCGACTCCACTGGGGGCTTTTGTTGTCTAAAACAAAAAGAGAGTCAAGCCACGAATCGATTTCCCTATATTTTAAGAGTTTTAATTTTTGAGTTCGAGTTTATTTAAATCACGATTCACTATGCTTTTAAAGAAAGCCGAAAAAGATTTTCTTTCTGGTCAATGCTTTTACTTATTTGAGTATAAATATGATTGTTGCATATCATAACTTTACACCTGAGCTTCGTCCCATTTCGCCTAAGTAGTGGGAAATGTCACACCACCAAGGAATATTGTTTTTCCTTGTGTAGGTCTGATAGACTACCTTTGGAAAACATTCTTTATATTTGTTAGGATACTATTTTCCTTAATAGTCATCTATTGATATGATCCCCTGGACTAAATTCGACCCGAAATGCCTATAATGGGCCAGGATCAAAGTCCTTACTTACCTTAGCAGGTTATAAGGACAATTTGGGATCCCTTGTTAGAACCAAGCTTCATATAGAGAATTTAGTAAGCTCACCTCTCTAGAGCCATGTTGATACCCTAAGGGAACTAGAATACATGCAGTTAGGATTTTAATTTCCTCTTTGTGCTTTATTCACTGGTGGTTCATTTACCAATTGAATTTAATCATTTTAGAGTTCACTAACACATATTTCTTTCATTTGATTATCATTTTAGCTTTACTAACCCCTTTTTCTCTTGATTTGAATATTTTCTTGCTTTGTTTGTGTATAAACATGGTATTACTATCTAAGTTATTTATCAAAATGAGAAGGCTTTCAAAATGACAATGCCACAAGAAGGGGTGGATAAAATTAATTTATCTACTTTGACGTATTGAGACATTATGTGTTGTTTGAAAATTGTTCTAGATAATTACCTTAGGATTAAAACATGTTTCATACATGTCATGTCATATAAGGTATTGATTTTTGAGTTAGAAGGCTTTCAATATGACAATGTCACTCGAAGAGGTAGAGTAAAACTGTGAAAGCACACCATTGGTCCAAAAAGATACTCTAGAAAGTAACTGAAAGAGGTACATCAAGCTGGAATACATAATGATCAAACGATGCAATTGATCAAGTTGTTGATACAACTAGCTAAAAAGAAGTAATGTATTTGAAGTCGTTAAACAACAAAGAAAACTAACATGAGACAGTGGATGATGCTAGTCACATATGATTGCTCAACAAGTACATTTTTGGGGAAAAGAAGTCGAAATGTTGGAGTTATGCATCAAGCCATAGATAGAAGAATGATGTTTCCTTACACATTCGATCAAAAAAATTATGAAATCGAGCAATATGACATTATTTGTAGTTTTCATTTGCCTCGGTGTATTAGGACATTATGTGTTCTTTAGAAGTTGTTTTATGACAATTACTTTGGAATCAACACCTTCGTTGCATTTGCATTTTTCATTTTGCATTCGTACATTTGCATCTTACGTTTGCATTTTTTACATTACATTCATATTTTTTCTGTTTCTAATTTTTTACACATTTAAATCACGAAAATATGAGATTAAATTATGGATAATTTCATGAAAAAAATTCTAGAAGCTAATTGAGCCACCTCGATATTCTTAGAGAAGGATATGAGCCATGAATGAGATTTTAGCACTTGTTTGTAAAATTGAGAAACTCTAAGAACAACTTATCAAAAGTTAATAAGAAATGACTGATCAAGCAAGGAAATTTCGAGACGATTCAAGAAAACATATGTCTAAATTTATGCATATGATGATTTTTTGATTCATGGAGAGAAACCACTAGAGGATCATGCTGTAAAGAATGTGAATAAGATTCTGAATGATAGTGGTGGTGTCAAAATGATAGCGATAGATGATCAATACCCTCCTAAAGAGAAATGTAACTTGAGTCAGCTCTAGAAATTATACGTGGCACCAAAATGCATCTCTGAATTGATAATGAATGAAAAAAATAGTGAAATATGAAGGTTTTCTCATGAGAGATAGACCTCACTCAAAGAAGAAGGGCATAGAAGAAGCCAAAATGAAGATCAAGAAAGCTAAGAAAATTCAAACTCTTATGATTCAGTGCTTTAATCCCTCGCGACCATCAAGTTAAATCAATCAAACTCCCTCCCAAGACAACACAAACTAGTCTTCTATTAGAGAGTTAGAGGATAATAAAAGGATATCGTAGAGTGTCCAGTCCCTCTTTTCCACTATTTATATAAAAATTGCATTATGAAATGCTCAAAGTCGGGCCGATTGCACCATGTTATGTCAACCACAGTGGCCTCCTAATGAGAAATGGTCATATAAGGAGGTTCCTTGGATAAACCAGATTGAAACCTCATGATGTTCAACTAAGGTTTCTAGTAACCTTGAAGAAAAATGTAAAGATCCTCTTGAGCAATAAATTCAGAGCTGCAAGGTAGGAATATAAAAGGCTAAAAGTCGGTGCCCAAAAATCTCTTTCCCAAAAAAAAACTAACGCAGTCAAATCCTGTTAAGGTTACATGCGCAAGAGAAGGAGAAGGGAAATCCAAGAAATATGGTTTCAATGGATGTAATTCGAGACTAGCCCATAGGATTGATAATGAATTGGTCAGATACAAGCCTCAAAATATCTCAAACGCCTATATTAGATTTTTCTGATGGTAAGTGGGGCATTAGAAATTTCAAAAGTATGACAAATACTCCACTAATCGCTGCAGCAATAGATGTCAAATCCTAACCAAGATTGTTATCCTCAAAGAAAATCATTTTGGATCCAAATTTGGGCCTAATCTCCAACAAGGAAAAATTTACTTTTTGAAACATCCGAAACATACTTTTCAGTTTGGAAAGGTCAATGTTGAACCACAGTTGGTGGAAGTAACTGAAGAAGAAAAGAAAATGAAGGAACAAGAGTTGCATATCACCATGATGCCTGAAGATGGTGAGGTTGGAAAATTTGCACTGAAATATGATCTGTTTCCCTAAAGAGGAACTGGACAATTGGACTATAGAGGACATTCTTATAGTTTTTAGATAAAATTTACAGTAATACTTGGAATTAACCCTTATGCTTTTGCCCACAAGCATTAAGGAATCTTTTGTGAGGGCTTCTATGTTAATTCTACTTTTTTTTCTACAATTGAAGATGTTTTCTTTCATTTATCAAGTGAAATCATTTTATACATTTTCATATTCTTTATCATTCTTTACATATTTTTTTTTGACATTTTTTATTCTTTCATTCATTCCATACAAATGTCCATTACTCTTTTAAATGTATAGATTTGTTCCAAATTTTCTTTGCAGGTGTCTTAATCATTAATAGCATGAATGTCTCTAAATTGCAATCATGAAATAAATTTTGAGCGACTTGTGTTTAGTAGAAATCTATGAGTGTAAAAATGAGGTAGAATGTGACATTTCTAACAAATTATTAAGGCTGATGGGAAAGTAAGATAAACATATCTTATCTTATAAAGAATAAGTCATGATTCTGAATCTATGATGAATGAATAAAGAAGACAGATAGATATCAACATTACTTTGTCACATGAAATGATACGAGAGTTGATAGAGTTGCTTTAAGATTTCAAAGGCATCTTTTCTGATCTTATCAAAACATGCCAGGATTGAATACAACTTCCTGATAGACTATTAATCCTCTATCTGACAATCTTTGAAAATTTATTGAGTTGTGTGATGGGGCTTGATAACTCCGTAAAATGTCATATTTAGGGCATTTTCACTTAAGTTATTCTGTCTAAGAGCTCATATAAATCATATAGATGCATTTAGAGCATATAGTTGCATGTAATGGAAATATATTTTGTCGTGCCATTTTATTTTGTGAACGGTGCTACGTTATGGGTAAGGTGTTTTGTCCGATGATGTGCAGGATATGGAAGCAAGGATAAGTGAGAAGAATTATTGTGACATGCTGGGAATGCTGAGTAGAATGTAAATGCCAAATTATATGACATTTCGGAAGCTAAAAAGAAGAAAGAAGATATTTTCAAGAACCAGTTGTCACTGTCTTCACGTGCCTTCAGATGCTAGACACCTAGGAGGGATCATCTGCCACCTGGTTTGACCGATCCTTTCGGTACGTATATGCAACTGCAAGCCTTCAGAATGGACCATGCCCAGGAGGGGACCACTGCAGCTCTGCTGCACCCCTCACGTGAAGGAAACTATCTCGGGTATCTTAGGAATTTTAACGTAAATTCCTAGGTTTATTCCCCACTATAAATAGGAGTGGAAGCCACCAGACTTAGAGAATCCTCTTCACGTCATTTTGAGCTTAATTTAAAAAGAAAATGTCATTGATTTTTCTCATGAATTATTTTTGCTGTGGCATTATTCCATTAACAAGCTAAATGGAGTGGCGATCTAGGCGTCCAAGAGGACCTAGCGAGCTAGGACAGTTCGTGGTGGCCGAGGGGAGCTCAAGCAGTCACGTTGAAGGCTTTTCATTCATCCCTTTATTATTTCTTTCATTTATCTTAGTTGGGTTGTATGAAATGAATTAATTTCATGCCGTGTTGCTTGGAATATTTGAACCCAACCATGAACTAGTCTTAATTGGTGGGAGTTCATTATAGATACTTAAGTTTTATTTTAATGGATGATTTTTTTTGTATGTTTTATTTGTTTTCTTTGATACTTAATGCCTTAAGTGTTAGGAGCTATGAGAGTAGTCATTCCTTAAGAGAATGCTTAGTGTTTGAGAGAATGCTTATTGTTCGAGAGAAACTAAGATTGATCCACATAGCAAGGGGTTCTAGTTAGAAACTAGGCCTAATCCAACCTTAGACATAATACTAGGATTTTAATCGACTAAAAGGAGTAGTGCTCGGTCGAGAGGGTAGATACTAGTGTTAATGCTGAATGGTATTGTTGTGACATAATCTATTGATATGAACCAATAGGATTCTGCATTTGCTAACACCGAAAGATATTGCCAAGGCATCTTCAACCTGTCAAGTCTCTTAACTAGAGATAACATAGGGCACCTTTAGTAAACTCTGTCGGGAAAGTAATGCATAGAAGTAAGACCAACCTGAGAAATTAGACTTAAGTTTCCTAAGTGACTTCTGTCATTCATTCCTATAATAGCTTGTTGTGTGAGGAGTCTAGAGTCATTTTAATCAAATATTGTGTTTACATTTCGTTTTGCCTTTACATTTTCAATTGATTTCACTACACTCAATTTACTTTTGCCAAGACATTTTTATCCATTTGCCATAAATATCCATTTGCTGCCACATTACATTACACCATTATTCCATTCCCATCAACTTCCATTTTATTTTGCCACATCATTTCATTTGTACATACCATCACTAACTATACTTAGGTAAAATAGATAATTGCTGTGATTGAACTTATAAATTTCCTCCAATCCCTGTGGAGACGATACTCGCTCATCACTGTATTACTTGTTTGATTGTGTATACTTGTACATATTTCGACTATACTTAGTAGTCACAATTCACGGATAACTTTTTGGCACCGTTACCGGGGATTGGCAATTGGAAGTTAATTATTTTTTCATAGCATTTTTGTTTTACTTTTTTATTTTTTTAGTTTTACTTGTTATTTTCCTTGTTTTTAAAGGTTTTTCTTGGTGTATGACCAGACAACACTTTGAAAAGCCATTAGAATCAAGTGAACCTGAGATTAAGAGGTTGTTTAGGCAAATAAGACGTGCTCAACGTGCAAACATATATCAAATTAGAAATTAAGGTATTGATTATGAGGAAAATCAGAATGTCGAGACTATTCCAAATACTGGGAATGCAGCTAGACCTCGTGCCATTCGAGATCACTTAAATCCTATATTAAACGATTTAAATCCAGGAATTATGGTACCCGAGATTCAGGTAACCCATTTTGAGCTCAAACATATCATGTTCAATATGCTAAATTCCATAGGGCAATTTGGGGGCATGTCAAATAAAGATGTAAGGCAACATATTCGTAACTTCTTGGATGTGTGCGATTCTTTCCGACAACAAGGAGTGTACAAAGATGTATTAAAGTTAAAGCTATTTCCATATTCTTTGCATGACCGAGCAAAGGCTTGGTTGAGTGGTGTTCCAACTGGTTCGATGGAGTCTTGGACTGATTTGTGCAAAAGTTTTTTGCTGCATTATAATCCCGAACATTAGCACCCAACTGAGAACGACATTGCTTTTTTTGTCAAGCTGATAATGAATCAATGTTTGAATGCTTGGATCGGTATAAAAGATGTCTTTGCAAATGTTCAAATCATGGTTTTAAAGATTGGAATCAAGTAGTAATGTTCTATAATAAAGTAAATGTGCCAACAAGGATGATGCTAGATGCCTCGACAAATGGGACATTGCTCGATAAATCACCTGTAGAGGTATAAAACTTTCTGGATTGGATTGTTTCATTCACAGAGGAGAAGAGATAAGACTCGGAGAAAGAGAATTGGGGAAATCAAAGAAAGAGTTAGGGATTTGGAATTGGGGAAATAAAACCATGTACTAAGAAGAGGATTTTTATGAAAGTATTGAATGAACGTTTTTTTCTGAATTCTCTCTTATCTTCTCTATTTTCCCTCGATAATTTTTTATTTCTATTAAGATCATAACAAATTGCCAACAATGATTATCGATTTCCATATACAAGGCTTGGAATTGGGTGAAAATCACATGGGGCATTCGAGTTAGATACTAAGGATTTTGTGTCCGCCCAACTTATTGCTATCACTAATATGTTGAAGAATTAACAAATACCAAGTGAGGTGAAGAAAGTGAAGGCAACAATTCAGCATATTTATTATGCCATGGAAAGCACCATGAGAGCGAGTGTCTGACCAATCAACAATCCATCAATATGTAGGAAACTACAATCGAGGCAACAATAAACCCTATTCTAACACCTATAATCCAAGATGGTGTCAACATCCAAACTTCTTATGGGGAAATAAAGGAACCAAAAATACTAATCAACCCGCTAGGCATCAGAATTTAAATGACTCCCAAGGTTTTCAAACGAATATACCATGGCATAATTCTAACAAAGGAGTACCATCTTCATCCAACACAAGTTCTTTGGAGGCCACAAAGCAAGATTTTATTGCAACCACGAAGATCATGCTGCAAGACCACGTGACCTCCATAAAAATCCAATGAGCTTTACTTCAAAACCACAGCTCATCTCTGAGGGCGTTCGAGAGTCAGGTTGGTCAAATTATCGCGACATTACAAGAATGTCAACTAGGTCATTGTCGAGTGACACTGAAATCACTAAATCTCATGGTAAGGAGCAATACAGTGTACTCACTCTATGAAGTGACACCCGAATCAATGTGCAAGACAAGTTTGGGGGAAGAAAGGCAAATGATTTACCCCTATCATTGTGCCAGCTGAGAATTAAGTGTTGAAGTGATGCAAGTGGAAAAGGTAAGGATGAGGGTTTATCTAGTAAAGCAACTGAGGGGAAAAACAAAAATGCCACGACAAATGTTGTTTTTATCCCTTCATTAGAGAAAGTCAGACCCCACTTATTTCCCACAAAGATTGAAGAAGCATAATAATGACATTCAATTCAAGAAGTTTGTCTACATTCTGGACCAACTCCGCATCAATGTTCATTTTCTTGAAGCTATAGAACAAATGCCGACATATGCAAATTGCTCGAAGAGATTGTTACCAAGAATAGAAAAGTTGAGAAATACGAGACCATTGCCACGGCAAAAGCATACTGCTCTACCTTAAGCAAGTTGCCGCCAAAAGGACAAGATCCAAGCAGGTTTATCATTCCATGTTCGATAGGAGAAAATTATGTTATGAAGGCACTACGTGACCTTGGCTCAATTGTGAATTTAATGCCTAAGTCAATCCTCATGAAGCTTGGAATATAAAATGCAAGACCCACATCTGTTATCTTGCAACTAGCCGACTACTCCCATGTTCGTCCCGAGGGGCGATTCGAGGATGTCATTGTAAAGGTGGACAAATTTGTGTTTCCAGTAGACTTCCTTATATTAGATTGTGAGGTTGATGCCACATCACCAATTATTTTGGGGAGATCGTTCCTAGCTACTGGGCATATTCTTATTGACTGTGAAAAGGTTGAACTCACTATAAGAGTGGCCGACAATGTGTCACAATTAATGTTTTATGAACTCTCAAGTACATGGATGAATCTGAAGAATGTCAGAGTATTTTCGAAGTGGATTTACTGATAGCAGGAGACACTGATCAATTTTTCCATGACAATATCATTCAGCTGGAGAATTATTAGAGGCTTATTGAAGAAGAAAGTGTCGATGAGCCCCATGACTTTTCTTAGGAGGTGCATCAGGCTAGCTTTCTATAGCTAGCACAGGTACACGCTTTGAACCTCTTGATTTCGATGAGTTTGTTCTCCTAATCCCTCATTACAGCATGCAACTACCCTAGAGTTAAAGAATTTTCCACAACATCTTAAATATGCTTACCTGGGTAGTAATGAAACTTTACTTTTTATTATTTCCTCTGACTTTACTCATAGCCAAGAATGTAGCTTGTTAAGTGTTTTGTTACAACACAAGAAAGCGTTAGGATAGACTATGTCATATCTGAAGAGAATAAGTCCCACCATTTGCACACAAGATCTTGTTGGATGAATGCCGTGGCAAATATATAGAGCCACAAATAAGATTAAACCCAATCATGAAGAAAGTCATGATGAAAGTCATGATGAAGAAATTATCAAATGGTTTGATAATGGAGTTATTTACCCCATATCTAATAGTTCATGGGTGAGTCCCGTCTAATGTGTGCCAAAGAAGGGAGTCATAATCATCGTGACAAGTGAGGACAATGAGTTGTTACCAATACGCACTATCACCGGGTGGTGAATATGCATGGACTATCGCAAGCTAAAAAGGCCACCAAGAAGGACCACTTCCCTTTGCCCTTCATCAATCAAATACTGGATCGATTGGCTAGAAAGGCATTTTACTGCTTCTTGGACGGATACTTGGGGTATAATCAAATTATCATTGCACTAGATGACCATGAGAAGACTACTTTCACGTGTCCCTATGGAACTTATGCTTTTCGGAGGATGCCTTTTGGACTTTGTAATGACTCGATAACTTTTCAGTGCTGCTTGCAAGCTATCTTTTCTGGCATGGTTGAGGACTTCCTAGAAATCTTTATGGATGACTTCTCTGTTTCTGGAGATAACTTTGAGAAATACCTCAACAATATGGAAAATGTACTCAAACGATGTGAGGAGGCCGATCAGAAGACATTATGCTAGGCCATAAGATCTCTCATAAGGGTATTGAAGTGGATAAATCCAAAATCGAGGTGATCAATAAGCTACCCCCACCAACTTTTTTCAAGGGCATTAGGAGTTTCCTTGGACATGGTTGGTTCTATAGAAGATTCATCAAGGACTTCTCATGATATCCAAGCCCTTATGCACACTGCTTCAACAAAATCAACCTTTCGTGTTCGATAAAAATTGTCACGACGTATTCACTGAGCTAAAACAAAGACTTATCTATGCACCTATCGTGGTTCTCCCTGATTAGATGTCACCATTTGAGCTAATGTGTGATAGATGCCAGTGCACTGGGAACATTTCCAGGTGATATGAAATGCCATTGCAAAACATTATGGAGATCGAGCTCTTTGATGTTTGGGGCATTGACTTTGTGGGATCATTCCCATATTCTTTTGGAGACTTGTACATTTGCTAGCTGTAGACTATGTATCTAAGTGGGTTGAAGCAATTAAAACACCAAGGAATGACTCTAAAACCATGCTCAAGTTCCTTCACAAGAACATCTTCACGATTTGGAGCACCTAGAGCCATCATCATTGACGAAGGAACTTGTTTTGATAACAAGATAATTGCCAAGGAATGAGATATGGAGTACGTCACAAAATTTCCACGGGATATCACCCATAAACCAATGAGCAAGCTGAAGTGTCTAAACGGGAGATTAAGCAAATCCTGAGAAATTAGTGAATCCTAGAAGGAATGACTGGTCCCCGAAGCTTGACGAAGCATTCTAGGCTTATCGAACGACATTCGAAATGCCTTTAGAAATGCCACTGTTCTAGATGGTATATGGCAAAGCATGCCACCTACATGTGGAGTTAGAGCATAAGACATATTGGGTTGTCAAAAAGCTTAACTTTGATGCGCAACTGGTTGGGAGCAACCATTACTCGATCTGAACAAAATAGAAGAATTTAGAGAACAAGAATATGAAAACACCAAGCTTTACAAGGAAAAAACCAAGAGTGGCATGATAAAATTCTTCTGCCAAGGCATTTTCATATTGTCTAGTAGGTGCTCCTCTTCAACTTGAGGCTGAAGCAATTTCCGACAAACTAAAGTCACGAGGGTCCGGAGCCTTTGAAGTACATTCTGTTGATATCAAGAAGATAGATGATGAGACCATTTTCAAAGTTAACAGTTAGTGTCTGAAGGCTTATCAAGGAGCTCCGCCCTCACGTGATAAATCAACACTCATCTCGTAAGATGTCTGAATCTGCAGAGCATTTTGAAGATGCCATGCCATTTTAGATTTACTCATGTGCATAAATAAATGTTTAATTTTTTACTTTATATTCATTTATTTTTCGATAAATTAATATATTTTAAATTTTTTAGGGACCTACACAACAAGCATATGATGACCGTATGACATAAGAGTGGGTGGCACCATGGAAAAATAGGAGGGAAAATTTTACTTTTAACTTTTTGAATTTCTTAGGGTTTACTTTTTCATTTAATGCTTTTGTCTTTTCCCCAACCCACAACCTATCCATCTGTTACATAACCCCTACCTTTTATCTTATTTTTATCTTTTTACTCTTTCACTTCATCTTCATCTTATCTTATTCTTTTCTCATTCAAACTGCACGCCATAGTTGAAAAGGTTCAAGCTTTTTCATATTTTATTTGTTTTGTTAACCAAACCATGGTGCGCTCACGTCCTTCAAGTATGACTCCATAATCTCTACCGTGTTTCATCGATGAAATGGTGCAAGAACAATTTTAAGCGCTTAAAACCATCGGGTTTTCTTTGAGTTAGCTTTCATCTTTTTCGTCACTGAAGATACTGACTTTGGAGGCGATTTCATGGACGTTGTTCACCAACATAAGTGGTAAAACTTTGCTGGGCATCCGGAGAACGTGAATTCCTCCCCTGTGAATGAGTTTTATGCCAACTTATCCTACCCAAATCAACATGTCGTGGTGGTTTGTGGTATTTCTATTTCTTTACCCCTTTCGGCTATTAATTCTTTACTTTAACTTGCATAATATTGTTGATAGTCATACCACATTTGTAAGGGAGGCTATTAATCGTTACCATGGCATATTGGAGGACATCTATTTTTCAAACACAAAGTGGAATGGGCAACAAGCCGGTCAACGATCCATGGATCGCAAGAGGCTACAACCGAGGGCTAAGTTGTGGAATCAATTTATGAAGCACGAGCTTCTCCCCACTGCCTACAACACCACAATATCTCTATAGAGGATGCTTCTGCTGCACTCTATTTTGGTGGGGGTGCTCTATTGACATAAAGAAGATAATCGTGCAATAAGTTCATACTTGTTTGAAGAGGTCCTTCAGTGCCTTGGTATTTCTAAACTTCATTACGGTACTCTGTCGTAAGAAGAATGTGCCAGAGGAACAATTTAACGAAATATTGTATGGGTTTTCTGGGATTACAAAGGTCAAGCTACCTATGTTGCTTTGATTCAAGGAAACCAATGTCAATGAAAAGAGGAGAGCACCTCCCACACTGATGCAAACCACGATGCCATGGCAAACCTAGATGCTCTATAGGATGCCGCTAAGAACCCAAGATCACGTGGACCAGGTGACCAACAATCTGACGACCTTCTTTGCCTATGTCAATCACCGGGATGAGTTTGTGGTGAATACTTTCATGGACAACCTCCCAAATGTTAATCTTGATATCCCAGTCTTCAATGTTACACACTTGAGTCCTTCTACGGATGTCGCGACATCAAAAGATGGGCCTCAGCCTACTGATGATGAGGAGCCAACAGATACTGATCCACTCCACTCAGTGCCAACAATCGAACTTCAAGAGACAGAGCTCCAGCTCTCAACCTTACCAATACCTTTGTAACCCACCGAGCAATTGAGGCAGCACAATCAGAAATACCACAAGAAATCTGAAAAGTAGTAGACATCGTTTGAAGAAGACGTGTCAACGTGAAAAGCCTAAATTCACCATGATCCCTGAAAGCCTTAAGACCCCTTCTACACCACCATCAGATTCAAAACACTCCAACCCCACAATTGCGCAAGCACCCACATCGCACGACACCACCACCTTAGATAGTCAAGGTACCTTGCATTGCATTTAGTTTTTAATGAGCACTGAGGACAATGCTTCTCTCAAGTTTGGGGAAGGTAGGGTTCTTAATTTATTGCATGATAGTATTAGTAGAATGAATATGCCATGACATTAGTAAGTGTTCGAACTAATTATTTTGGAATAAATTAATGATGCCCGATGACGATGAACTCTTTATGGCTAGAATTGAATATATATGACTGTTGAGAATGATAGAACCAACTCTAGGACTTGCTCCTTTGAAACTTTTTGATACACGAGTGTATGTTTTCCATGATTAAGGAACTTATAAATTTTTTATAAAAGAACTCTTGCATGTCTTGGCATAAAATTTAGACAATGTCATTGAATGATGAAAACCCCACATGTTTAAAAAATGATGAAAATGAAAAAAACATTAGCGAATAAATGCTTTGGCGTAACTGTAGAGGGACACTCCGCTATGCCATGACATTGTCTAGACACTACATTTAAATAAATGGTAGCCACAACATATGAGTGAATGAAAGTAATCATGGGATGACTATGCCCAATAAGCTAGGGAATGAAGTGTTTGCTTCACCTTATTCTCAAGTTTAAACCGATAGGTGTGATGAGCTGAATCTCCTCGTAGCAGTGTTAAAAAGGAAGAAGAAAATAATGTGGGAGTAAACTTGTAAATGTCGTGGCAAAACAAGAGAGATTGCTTAGAAATTTTATAGATTTGTTAAGCATGAACTTGATACAAGTACACTCACACTCACACAAAGGATCTTGCCCTAGGGAACAATACTTGATTTTTTAAACTAGTGTAGCGTGTTGAACTCAAATGTTCTTAGGGATGAAATTCTATCTCATATGACTAGCTTGAACTTGAACTTGCCATGGTATTTTTATTTTCTTACTACTATCCATTGCTTGAAGAAAAGTAATAGCTTAAGTTTGGAGGTGTGATAACTCCGTAAAAAGACCATATTTAAGGCCTTTTCACTTAAGTTATTGACTGTCTAAGAGCTCATATAGGAACATATATTTTCATTTAGGAGCATATAGTTGCATGTGGTGGAAATATATTTCGTCATGGCATTTTATTTTGTGAACTGTGCTACGTTATGCGGAAGGTGTTCTATCTGATGATGTGTAGGATTTGGAAGCAAGGATAAGCAAAGACAATTGCTGTGACATGATGAGAATGCTGAGAAGAATAAAAATGCCAACTCAGACGACATTTTGGAAGCAAAGAAGATAAAAAAGATATTTTCTAGATCCATCTGTCACTGTCTTCATGTGCCTTCAGCCGCTAGACACCTAGGAGGGAACATTTGCCACCAAGGTCGACTAATCTTATCGGCGTGTACATAACTGCAAGCCTTCCAGAATGGATGACGCCCAACTGCCCAGGAGGGGACCACTGCAAGCTCTGCTACACCCCTTCACATGAAAGAAACCAGCTCGGGGTATCCTAGGAATTTTAACACAAATTCTTAGGTTTATTCCCCACTATAAATAGGAAATGAAACCACCAGACTTAGAGAATCCTTTTCATGCCGTTTTGACGTTAATTAAAAAGAAAAAGTCTCTCATTTTTCTCATCAATTATTTTTACCATGGCATTCTTCTATTAACAAGCTAGAGGGAGTGGTGAGCTAGGCGTCCGAGAGGAGCTAGCGAGCTAGGACAGTTCATGGTGGTCAAGGGGAGCTCAGACAGTACACGTCGAAGGCTTTTCCTCTATCCATTTGTTGTTTGCTTTCATTTATCTTAGTTGGGTTGTATGGAATGAATTAATTTCATGCCTTGTTGCTTGGAATATTCGAACCCCACCATGAACTAGTCTTCTTTTATGGGAGTTCATTATGGATGCTTGAGTTTTATTTTAATGGATGGTTATTTTTATATGTTGTTATTTGTTTTTCTTATGATGTTTAATGCCTTAAGGTTGTATGAGCTATGAGAGTAACCATTCCTTAGTAGAATGCTTAGTGTTCGAGAGAATGACTAATTAATATATCTTTAGTGTTCGAGAGTAAGTAGAGAGTATCCACATAAGCAAGAGGTTCTAGATAGTAACTAGTCCTAATTTAACCTTAGACATAAAGCTAGGATTTCAATCGACTAAAAGAAGTAGTGCTCGATCGAGAGGTTAGATGCTAGTGGTAACGCTGAATGGTATTGTCGTGACATAATCTGTTGATATGAAACAATAGGATTCTGCACATGCTAACGCCGAGAGATATTGCCAAGGCATCTTAACCTGTCGAGTCCTGTAACTAGAGATAGCATAGGGAACCTTTAGTAAACTCTGTCGGGCAAGTAAGGCATAAAAGTAAGACCAACCTGAGAAATTAGACTTAAGTTTCCTAAGTGAATCATATCATTCATTCCCATAGTAGCTTGTTGTGTAAGGAGTCTAGAGTTATTTTAATCAAATCATGTGTTTACATTTCGTTTTGCCTTTTTACATTTTCAATTGATTTCACTACACTCAATTTACTTTTGCCAAGACATTTCTATCTATTTTCCCACAACATCTCCATTTGCTGCCACATTACTTTACACCATCATTCCATTCCCACCAACACCCATTTTATTTTGCCACAATATTATCATTTGTACGTACCGTCACTAACTATACTTAGGTTAAATAGATAATTGCTTTGATTGAACTTATAAATTTCCTCCAATCCATGTGGAGACGACACTCACTCATTATTGTATTACTTGTTCGATTGTGTATACTTGCACATATTTCACGACCATATTTAGTTGTCACAATTCACAGACAGGGTTGTATGATGAGTCTAGAAGAAATGAAAGAGTCATCTATTATTTGAGCAAGAAGTTCACTGATTATGAAATATGATACTTGTAAATCCAAGAGACATGATGTGCTTTAGTATGGGCTACCTGAAGGATCATGCATTACATGTTATACCATACAGCTCGATTGATATCTAAACTTGATCCTCTAAAGTGCTTGTTGAAATCACTAGTTTTGATAGGCAGATTAGAAATGACAGATATTTTTATCCGAGTTTGACATCGTGTATGAAAGCAATAAAAGGGAGTGCCAGAGCATATTTTCTGGCAAGTAGTGAATCATATGATTATGTGTCCCTGAGTTTTGATTTTTCAGAATGATGATTTGTTGTATCTACTAAAAAAGAAAATGAATTAGAAGATGAATATTGGAAACTTTATTTTGATAGGGGCATCAATACTTTGGGACGAGGAATTGGGGCAATGTTAATTTCTTTAGAAAATGTCTATTATTCTTTTAAGTAGATTAGAGTTCTTTTGCACTAACAATATACTAAAATTTGAAGGTTGTGCCATGAGAATGAGAACAACCATGGAGAAACAAAAATAACTGTTGAGCATGTGGAAATTACTCACCAGTAGTTTGTTAATTACTAGGATAATATTGTCACAAGATTGTACTTCGTCATGTATGCATGACAAACTTTAGTATGTGCTCTGATAAGGTGCAACTTCTTTTTCATTTGGTTTTAGAATAAAAATAAGCTTATCATCATAGTCGAGATTTCATTGCTTCATGTTTTGGAAAAAGTAGAGATGAGAAGAAGCTAAAGGGGCTCAGGCTCAATATGATCAGATAAACCTCATTGAAGAAAAGAGATTAAAAGCTATATGCCATGAGCAGACGTGTCAGAAGAAAATGACATGAGCTTTGGAATTTCGAGAGGATGATCTAGTGATTCAAAAGTGTCCGCGTTTTGTGAGTACTAAATATGGACACGAAATATGTGCAAGTATACATAATCGAACAAGTAATACAGTGATGAGTGAGTATCGTACCCACAAGGATTTGATGAAATTTATAAATTCAATCAAAGTAATTAACTACTTTATCTAAATATAGTTAGTGTGATTGTATCCACCATTGATAATACTGTGGAAAATGAAATAGATGTTTGTGGGAATTGAATGATGGTGTGATGTATGAGCAAATATGGATATAGTGGAAAAATGGTTAGGAATGTCTTGGCAAAAATAAATTGAGTGTTGTATCTACCCAATATGAACAACCATATTAGGAATACCATAGCATTTTTTGCCAAGGTGTTGCAAAATCTATTCATGAGTGTTGGGACCGATACAAAAGTTTGCTTTGTAAGTGAACCAATCATGGATTCCACAACTGGACTCAAATTGTGATGTTCTACAATAGAGTCAATGCACCCCATGAGGATGATGTTAGATGCCTTAGAAAATGGGACATTGCTCGATAAATCACCTACAGAGGCATTTGACATCTTGGATATGATTGCCAATAATGATTATCAGTTTTCATCTTCAAGGCTTAGAGCCGGGTGAAAAACGCCTGAGATATTTGAGTTGGATACTATAGATTTTGTGTCCGCCCAACTTTCAGTCATCACCAATATGTTGAAGAATTTGCAATAATCAAGTAAGGTGAATGAAGTGATGGAAACCAACTCAGCGTGTCTATAATGCCATGGCAATCACCATGAAAGCGAGTAACAACCCATATTGTAACATCTGCAATCCTAGATGGTGTCAGCGTCCAAACTTCTCTTGGAAAAATCAAGGAACTAACAATGCTAGTCAGTTTGCTAGGAAACAGAACTTCAATGACTCCCAGGGTTTTCAAATGAATATGCCATAAGATAATTATAACAAGAGAGTACCATCTTCATCCAGCACAAGTTCTTTGGAGGCCACGATTCAAGATTTTATAGCAACCACGAAGGCCATACTGCAAGACCATGCTACAACCATAAAAACCAGCAAGCCTTATTACACAATCAAGGAGCTTTGCTTTAAATCCATAGCTCATCGTTGAGGGCCTTGGAGGGCCAGGTTGGCCAAATTACTACAAAATTACATTCTCACCTATAGGGCAGTCTACTCAAGACAGAGATCATTGTGGTATAGTCAACTTAATTTGTAAGGGCCAATGGGATAGAGAAGTTTACTTAAATGCATTACATTTAGATACATTTAATTGCATTCATATCTTTATAAATATATCCATAATTATTTAGAGATCTTCCAATTTGAGAAAAAGATTTAACATGTCAAGATCTTGAGAAGAGAAAGTTAAAATCCAAACCTCAAATGCATGAAATCATGTTTATAATGGCAGAACCCAAAGAATAGAGGAGTCAAATCCACAGAAGAATCATCGCTTTGAAGTGGGCCATGTTACCCGACCACTAAGTTGTTTTTACATATTTTTCATAAAATATGAGAAAATGATTTTCAAAATTTCTCATTTAAGATTTTCAAAAATTGGTAAGTCCTTCGACCAATCAGTAAGTCTTTCAAGCATGATGATTAAATCCTTCGAGTCATATGTCAGTCTTTCAAGCAAGATGATAAGTCCTTCTGGCCATCTATAAGAGCTTTGGGTAGGATATTTTCATATGATGGTTGTAAAAAATAAGAAAGCGATTTTTAGAGTTTTTCATTTAATCTTTCCAAAAATAAAATGTTTGAAAAGAAATAAAAAAGTTAGCAAATATTTCATTTAACAAGTCCATGTTGAAGAAGAAGATTTCAGCAAGGAATTAATACAATTCTTCATTTTTGAAACAAGTATATCTCAACAAAGATTCAAGAACCTTCAGTCAACACCTTCGGGTACTTCAAACAAAATTGACACTTACATATGATAATTTGTTTACAGATTAGATTCCATCACATAAGGAGGTGGATTAACATTCCCTTTTTGCTAGATTCCACCACATAAGGAGTTGGATTAACATTACCTTTTCGCTCGATTCAATCATATAAGAAGGTAGATTAACATCAATATTTTGTTCGATTCCATCACAGAAAGAGGTGGATCAACATTGTCATTTCGCTCAAATCCATCGCATAAGGAGTTGAATCATTATCACATTTTCGATCGATTCTATCACAAAATGAGGTAGATCAACATTGACATTATGTTCGATTCCATCATAGAAAGAGGTGGATCAAAATTGTTATTTTTGCTATATTTCATCACAGAAGAAGGTGGATCAGTACGATCGAAGAAAGAAGAAGTTCATACAAGAGAGCTTGTTCGACTTCAACATGACATTTTTATGGAAGAATTTGTAGTTCATAGAGGAGAACTCTCACAAACTTTCAAGAAAGGAGAAAAATCTTTTGATTCCCTCGAGTAGAGGAGTTAATTGTCGACGACTAATTTTTAGTTGATAAAAAAGGAAAAAATGATAAAAAAAAGAAAAATGAGGAAATTTTGAAAAAAAAGAGAAAGAAATGAAAAAAAGAGAAAAAATTGAATTTTTTTGAAAAAACGAGAAAAGAAAATTGAAAAGAAAGAGAACAAGAGAAATTTGAAAAAAATAGATTAAAAGAGAGAAATACTGAAAATAAAAATAAATAAATGACAAAAAACAAATCCTCAGTGGTGCTAATTAATGGTGATTGCCTTTTGTAAGTTCATCACTTGTGATATTGAGGCAAACCAAGTAAGAGGATTTTCATACATAGATGGGCCATTCATTCGATTGAAAGTGAATGAGCAAATAGAAGACCGAAGAAGGACAATGGTTTCAAAAGATGCAATATGATCAGAGAAAATTAGGCCATTATTTGTCTTTGCTTTGTTCCAGTTGCACAATAAGAAAAGAAGGACAACCGTAATACCCTAATTTTGTCTGGAAAATTCGAATCGAATTGAAGGGGATCAAAGATCAATTTGAAGATGTTCAGGTGTGTGCTGAATTAATTTAAGAGGCATTGACGGTGAAAGTAGAAGTTAGTTCATGGAATTTCTACATACGATTGATGGGAGCTTTGGAAAATTTTAGCCATAAATGATGGATTTTTGTTTGATTGGGTATATTTGGCTTTAGATAGCCATGTGTTTATTTTGGGAATTTAAAAGTCCAAATTATTAAAACCTAAATTCCAAAAATTATTAGTCCAAAATTCCATTGTTCAAGTATAACCCAAATTAAATTCCAAACCATCCATATTCAAATAGCCATCTCAATTAACCCATCATCCTAAACCATTACCCACTCGAAAACATTACATCAGCCCAACAGTTTAATAAACCCAACAAATACAACTATGGTCCCCATATTATAGCAACCTATTAGCCTTATTCCAAGCCAGCAGCACGCCACATCAATCTCCAAGTCCAGCACAAGCTGGTCTTCTGCTCTAACAGTGGCCACACACTTAAGTAGCCCTATCCTTGTCACGTCAACCGTGACCTCCATAGTTACCCTCCAGCAGTCCTCATCAACAATGAACATGAAAACTAAGCAAGATATATGAAAACATGTGTAGAACAAAAAAAGGAAAGTTTTTTTCTTTTGTTCTTGTATCAACAGAGGTATAAGAACACCCCCCAAAAAAGCATTGTAAGGGTCGGCTCCCCCCATTTTTTTCGACTACTATTAAAAAAAACACTTCCAACAAACACAATACCAGGATCCCAAAATCAAATCTTGAAAGGTATTTTAAAAATTTTTTAGGCCCTTTTCTTTCCCTTTTTTTATACATGAATATGTAAATAAAAATGAGAGGGAATAGAGAGGCGTTCGGTTACCTTGGGTAAGGAAGAACCCTCGCCGGTGGGTGGTCAATGTTGGGAGCGTCAGAACTAATGACCTTTCGGCTATTTAGGGGGCGAGGGTCGGGTGTGGCTGGTCTCGATTTAAAGTAAAAAAGAAAAAGGGTTGTTTGAGTTTCTCTTTTAGGTTAGTTTTTTCTTTTGTTGGCCACCATTGGTGGTGACCATGGGGTGAGCCGCAATCTATAGTGGCGGTTTAAAAGGTTGGCCTTTTTGGCCAAGAGAGAAAGAGGGGAGAAGAGGCTAGGGTTGTGGCTATTTGGCTTGCCTTTGTGGCCTTTTCGGCCTCTTCATTCGATCCGATCGTCGTTGGGGGTGTAGGGTAGCCAAGTTTCAATCGCCGTTGGCCATGAAAGCTAGGCGTCGCCGGTTGGTATGGGTTAGGGAAGAAGAGAAGGAAAAAAAGTAAAAAAAATGAGACTTTAGGGTTTAGAATTATTTACCTAAGTTGAAACAAATGAGTGTTTCATCTTTTTTTGGGTTAGTCGTGCAAAGGTTCTCCCTCATTCAGCGTGTTTTGCTTTATAGACATTGATTTGTGGATTAATCATCTTAAGTCTTTTTAGATTAGTCGTGTATTTTCATTTTAGTCACTAGGATGCCTCATTTTGGCGGTTTAAAAGGTTGGACTTTTTGGCCAAGAAAGAAAGAGGGGAGAAGAGGCTAGGGTTGTGGCTATTTGGCTTGCCTTTGTGGCATTTTCGGTCTCTTTATTCTATTCGATCGTCGTTGGGGGTGTAGGGTAGCCAAGTTTCAGTCGTCGTTGGCCATGAAAGTTAAGCGCCGCCGGTTGGTATGGGTTAGGGAAGAAGAGAAGGAAAAAAAGTTAAAAAAATAAGTCTTTAGGGTTTAGAATTATTTACCTGAAGTTGAAACAAATGGGTGTTACATTTTTTTTGGGTTAGTCATGCAAATGTTCTCCTCATTCAGCGTGTTTTGCTTTATAGACATTGATTTGTGGATTAATCATCTTAAGTCCTTCTAGATTAGTCGTGTATTTTCATTTTAGTCACTAGGATGCCTCATTTTGGTATTTTTTTCTGATATTGACATTATGTTTCAATCTAGCCACTATACTGCCATGATATTTATTTGTAATCAGTCACTGAATTTTATATTTATTCATTTTAGCCACTGTTTAGGTTCTCCTTCTTTATTTTATTATGATTTGGATATGATAATTGCAATGTATGCATTTTAGTCATTGATTAATTATGATTGTCTACTGTTTTTTTATTTTATTACATTTCGGTCTTTAATGTTAAAATACGAATATTAAACGTTAATACGACCTCGCGATGACCCCCCTAGGGTATGATTCACTTTATTCATGGTCTGGGTAAAATTCTAATTTTTAACTGCTAACATGCTAATTTTCAAACTTCTAACATCTAACTTATAAAATATATTCGAATCATTCTACGACCTCGCGATGATTCGCCATGGGTATGATTGCTTTATTCATGGTTCGAGTAACAATTAAAAATATCAATCACTAACTCAAATGTTATTCGATTGCTCTAATTTTTGCCATTTAAATTTCTGTATTTTTAATTTTTTTGCCTTAAATTATCAATGTTTATATTTTAGTCCTTTAATTTCCAGTTTTAAATCCTTGTTATTTGGACTTTATGTTCTTTTTTTATTTTAATTTAGTCACTAGGTTTGCTTATTGAATTTGACCATGTGTTTTATAATTATTTTAATGTAGCCATTTTGTGTTTATTAATTGCCTTTAATTCTAGCTTGCCAATTTTAATTTTATTTAATTAAGCTCTTGATAGTTTATTTAGATTTGTAAAATGAACCCTTAGAGTTGGAAACATTTTGGTCCTAATTTAGGTTACCATATCTTTAAATTTACTCTTTAAATTTAGATTCCTTTCGATTTAGTCCTAGAGCTTTTAATTTAGATGAACAATTGCATAATTAATTAAAATTAATTAGGATTAATATTAGAGCCACTATCTTAGGCCTAATTTCACATTTAGTCCTTAAAGTAGGAATTCTTAATTTGGTCCTCACTTTTGCTCGAGGTTCCATTTTAATTATTCGAATTGCATAAATGATTTAAATTAATTAGGATTAATATTAGAGCCTCCATCTTATGCCTAATTTCACATTTAGTCCTTAAATTAGGAAAATTCTTAATTGGGTCATCACTTTTGCTCGAGGTTTCAATTTAATTGCTTAAATCGCATAATTTATTAAAATTAATTAGGATCAATATTAGAGCCTCCATCTTAGGCCTAATTTCACATTTATTCCTTGAATTAGGAGGATTCTTAATTTGGTCCTCGTTTTTTCTCGAGGTTCCACTTTAATTATTCGAATTGCATAATTGATTAAAAGTGAATAGGGTAATGTTTAGAGTCTCAATTTTAGGTTTACTTTCAAACTTAGTCCTTTAATTTAGGAGAATTCTTAATTGGGTCCTCGCTTTTGGTCGAGGTTCCATTTTAACTATTCAACTCAATAATTCATTACAAATTATTAAGTTAATATTAGAGCCTACATTTTAGGTTTAATCCTTAGGTTCTTTAAATTTCATAATTTAACACTTTAAGTTAGAAGGAATCCTTAACTAATTCATTCAGTATAATTAGGTTCCATAACCGATTTGTTGACTGCATTTTGATTGTTAAATAAGGAAATGTTCATTTATTAGGGGTTAGTAGTGTATCTCTCGCTTTTTCCAGGGAGTGAGCACTATTTATTCTCGAAATAAATCAACATCCTTTTCAAAATCCCACATCATGATTTCTAAATTATTAAGGCAATGTCCATTTATAGTGATTGATAACAAAGCTTCCACTTTTACTTGGGGTTGGTCGTTATTAGTCTTGGTAAATCGTCATCCTTTTTAAAATATCCATACATAGTGGATTTTAAATTAAATAAAATTTCAAACTCAAAATTTCCAATTTTGAAATATAGGGTAATCGAATAGGTATCAATTTTGGGTGCTATGGGGGTGTTAATCATTCCCCACACGTAACTGGCTCTCGAACCAGATTTCTCATTTCATAGACTAAAACTTGGTATTTTTTATAAAATAAAATGTTTTATTAAAATTACATGATTTTAGGTGTTCTAATCGCACCTTAAAAATGCTTGGTGGGGACTCCCATCTTTTCATAAAAACCATTTATTTTTCAAAAAAAAAGCGTCGAATCGATCTTCCCGCTGAAAATCGGTTACTACACACCACATTTACCAAACTCTCCAAATGGTTTAGCAATGACAAAAGAGATGGTTTGACGATTATGGTTCTATGTTGCAGAAAACACAATTGTTTCTTTCCAGCTCCGAGACTCCCCTCCTTGTTAAACCATCGAAAATAGGAATTCTTTGTTTCACATCCCTCCACACAAAGAATTCAACCTTTTGCCAGGGCTAAATTCTCCCACACTAGCTTCCAAAAGCGATCCTCGGTAGAGTCCCCACATGAAGCAATGGTACAAAGTTTCTTGGAGAATACTCTCCATCAGACGAGCCAATCCAGACAAACTGCTACAAGGCCATTGCATACAACACTATTTATCTTCGCCATAAACTAATTTCCCATTCAAATAGATTTCTTCTGAGCTCAATTCTCCAAGCCCACACTCTATTAACCACACTGCCAAAATCTTTAACTTTTCCTTTTTTCCGAACAACAATATTGAATATCCTTGAGAACAAAATTTTTAGTAAAGGGATATCAATCCATAAATTTTCTCAAAACTTGATTTTGGAACCGTCGCCTACCGCACATCTTAAGTTATTTAAAAAATATTGCCAATAGATACCGACGAAGAAAGGATATTTCTCCATAACCAATACGGTTTCTTCCTTGATTCTGTTTTTGGCACCAACGCGGACTGGTCGTAATCATATTTAGCAGAAATTACCTTTTTCCATAAGCAGTTGTCTTCACTGCCATTTGTTTAGTAGGGAGTTGTTCTTAGTTCTTATGTTGCATATGCCAAGTCCACCATAAGACCTTGGTTTGCACAAGGATTCCCAATTAACCCAGTGTATGTCCCTTCCAGAATTTGCTCCCCAAATAAAATTGGCAATGCTTTTACTTAACTTCGAAGCGATTGCAGATGGAATTTGGAATAAAGATAAATAGAACACAGGAAAATCGGCTAAGACTAATCTTACCAATATGAGTTGACCCTCGTAAGAAAGTAGTTTTCTTTTCCAACTATCTAACCGTTTTTAGAATTTCTCCACCACCGATTTCTAAAGGTCCAAAGAATTTCTCAATTATGCACTTGTTCTAAAGGTAAATCGAGGTATTTAGTCGAAAAATGGTTCCAGTCACATTTTATAGATTCTGCCCACTCCCTTATGCACTTGTCCTCAACATTTACACGAAATAACTTAGTTTTTTCCAAACTAAGAGACAACCTCGTAGCAACCTCAAACACCCTTAACAGTATTTTGATGTTTTTAACATGCTCTTGCTTTGCCTTCGAGAACACTATAAGGTCAACAGCAAATTGAATATGCGTTAACCTCAAAGCACCATTCCCAATTGTGACCCCTTTTGATGTAAGCCTAACTACGCCCCTCAATGATTAAGTTTATAGATAACTTATTGTTGTCACAATCTAAGAAATGATAGCAAGTATTGCTCCTGACTTAATAAGTATGGCTGCAATGAATAAAGATAACAAATGGATTAGTATATGAATTATAAAATATGGAAATAAATATAAATGAAATTAATTAAAGATAAGGATGGTGGCCTCAATGGATATTGATGAAGATGGCCTTGATGTAATGGTATGCACGGCAATGTAGGATAATGATGATGGCTTTGATATTTAGGTGAAACGTAATGAAGATTGTGGATGGAAATGGAAATGAAAGGAGATAGTATCTTAGATAAATTAAAAAAGAAACTATATTATGAAGAGTATAGCCTCGGTCTTTGCAAACTTAACTAAGGGGTGGTGTTGAGGAATCAAACCTACTAGTTATGAAACTGGGAATTAGAAGTATCAAGGTGAAGAAGTAACGCCACAAGTATAAAGAATTACACTTGCTTAATTGATATAGTTCTTAAAAGAACTTGAAAAGAGATTTCTCACAAAATAAGTTTATATAATCAAAGGTGTGTTTACAAATGAACTAAGCCTCTCTATTTATAGGATTTGAGAGGGTTGGCCGAATGATTACATGCCATTTCGGCAAGGTACACATCTTAATGAAGATGCATGAATATTAGGATGGATAAAAAGTCCATCCGCCTTCATGTTGGTTCGACTATCTTTTCACAAAGGGACTTAATGATTAAGCTAACACATGCATAAAATCTTCCTTGGTCGAATGGTGAGATGCTGGTTCATATTGGCACCAAAGACTCCATGTGCATGGCATGTGAGGGCTGGCCGAATGGTCATGATGCTTGTCTCATACCACTTCGAGATTTAGGCCTCATTTTGATGAGAACTCTTCACCAACGTGCACCTGGATGTTATGGCTTCTTCATGGACAATAACATTCATGAAAGGTTATAATGGTTGAAAGGTAACCCTTCATGATTGAGCTAGTTCTAAGGTGAAAGAGATGAAGGCAAGTTGGTCATAGGTGAGTTGTATTATGGTGAGTTTTTTGGCAGCTCCTTATGAAAAGTCATCTCCTGGAAAGACACCTCTTCGTAAAAAAGCTATGATTTATGAAAAATTGACTTGACCCATATTTGAAGTATTATGAATGGTGATGTTAATGGTGTAGCTCCCCAGCTGAAATGAGGTCATCTTCTAGCTCAAATCTTTAGCTCAATTTGCAACATCCCAAATCAGGGTCAGTGACTAAATTGCAAACTTTGAAAGTTTTGTGTTCAATTTAGAAATGAAATTAAAAGTCTCGGGATTTAAGTAAAGAATTTTAATATTGGATTAAATAGAAAAGATAGATGAACTAAAGGGGCAAAATGGTCTTTTCATGGGAAAGATTTTTATCTTCCCTTTTTGAGTATTATATAAACGTGGGAAATATGAGAGAGTTCCAGACTTCTCTTCTTCATTCTCTTCTTTTCCACCGTGAAGCCATAAGCAAAGGTAAGATCTATTGTTAGTTGATATTTTGCTGAATTA
>NW_024062189.1:0-140292 GCF_006381635.1 Hibiscus syriacus
TTGCCATTGAAAGGGAGCTCTTCTCTGCAAAGCTGATTTTCGTTTTTAAAAAATCGTTGGTGTTGTAGTGGAGAGTTTCTTCAGTATTTAGTGTGGTTGGGACTAACAATATTCTAATAAGGGTAAACTACATAGTTGGTACTTTTGTTTCATTTTTTAAAACTTATGGTCACTCAAGAAACGTCAATACGTGGTCACTTGTTTTTTTCATTTTAATAAGACGTGATCACTGAGACGTAGTTTTCGTGAGTTGGATGACATGACACGTTAGTAAAAAGGTTTAATTTTTATTTTTACCCTTAAACTTGAGATAAATTACTAATTATGGGTATTTTTGTAAACCCAAAATAGTCTAGGGATAAAATGTCAATTTACCCATTCTTCCATATGTTTATCAACAAACCCGAAACCTCCACGCTTCACCCCCTTCCACGCAGCGACCGGATGTCACATCGGTTGGGTTTGGTTCGCAAGAAGTCGGGGAGCACATGGATAGTGACGGTGAGGCCTAAAGACGACTTGATCTGCCAGAATTCATTGATAACAATGCGGTTGTTTTGAGTTCTCTGACATAACTTCGACGAGCTTTCCACGTCGACGGTAGTGGCTCATAGGACACTCTCAACAGGGTTTGATCACTTGATAGGCGCTCACGATGGCATCGGTAGTGATGGTCATCGACGACCGAACGATGGCGAGGGATCGAGGAATGGTGATAGGATTAAAATGAAATTTGGGGGTTTGGTTTTAGGTATTTCCCATTTGAATCATATGGGGGAAAAATGGTTAATTGACTTTTATCCATGAATTATTTTGGATTTACAAAAAACCCATAATTAGTAATTTATCTCAAGTTTAAGGGTTCAAATAAAAATTAAACTTTTTACTTACGTGCGTGTCATCCAATCACAACAGCTAATGTCTGACCCGTCTTAATCAAAAATGAAACAAAAGTGACTACGTATTGACATTATGGTCGAGTGACCATAGGTTTAAAAATGGAACAAAAATGACCAACTGTGTAATTTACCCTAAAGTTTAAAAGATTACAAATGGTCATTAAGATCCGGGTAGTTTTGTTGTACAATAACCTTATATAAGGCTAAAAAAAGGATCTACCAGAAATGTTAATATTTTTTTGATAGAAAAATAACATTTTCGGTAGCGTCCGATATTATATTTCTGTAGAAAAAATAACAACGCTTTACTGAAAATGTTACAAAAAATTTTAACATTTCCAATAACATATTTTTTTAACCTTATTAGGTTTCCTTTGCTTAGACATCCGTTTAAGATCTTCAAGTTGTAAAACGATCTTTAAACTGTTAAGCGTTGTAATCCAATATCATGTCACGGAAAGTTAATCTAGCATGTTAGGGTGTGAGGTGTCACTGTTATGTACCAATTTTTGGACACTTGTGGGGGTGCTAATCCTTCCCCACGCGTAACTGAACCTAATTTTTTGGATTTTCGCATACCCCAAAACTTGGTATTTTATTAAAATAAAATGTTTTTTTAAAACACCTGGTTTTTACGGTGTTCCAATCTCACCTGAAATGATTGGTGGCGACTCCTCACATTTTAAAAACCATTTCAAAGAGAAAACCCCCGAGTCGGTATCGGTCTTTCCCCGCTCGGCGAAAAACGGTGTCGACAACCTGGCGACTCCGTTGGGGACTTTGTTTTTAAACAAATTGAGAGTCGAGCCACGATTGGTTACCCTATATTATTATTTGGAAATGAGTTGATCTGTTTAATTTGTGGTTCATTATGTTCTTTAAAAAAAGGATTTTCTCTCCGATTAATGCTTACACTTCTGTGAAATATTTAGGATTGTTGCATATCATAGCTCTAAACCCGAGCTCAATCTCGGTTTACCTAAGTAAGGAGAAACGTCACACCACACGAGGAGCATTGGGCTTCCTTGTGTGGGTCTGACAAAGTATCTCTGGAAAACACCCTAAGTTGCCTATCCGGATATCAGTTCTGAGGTACGCTTTTAGTGGTGTGATCCCTTGAGCTGAACCCAATTCGCAAGTCTGTAATGGGCCAGAATCGGGGGCAACCTTAGCAGGTTGTAAAAATGGCTTTGGAACCTTTGTTAGAACCCAGCCTCACATAGACAATCTAGTAAGCCTACCCCACTAGAGCCATACGGATAACCTAGGAGAACTAGAACGCATGTGGTTAGGACTATTAATTTCCTGTATGCTTTATTTTTTATCTCAACCTTAAGTCATATGTAAGATTATATTTTTTTGACTAATTATTTGAGCTAACTTGACTCTTGTTGTCTTGTTTCTATTAACATTGATTTTCTTTTGTATGCTCTTATTGCTTTTTTACATATATCATTGTCATATCACATCATTTCATAAACGGTATTGATTCCCAGATTACCTAGTTGTCATAAAGAGAGCTTAAGGCATCAATGTCTTCCGATGGGATTGAGAATGCAATCCGTGTTCAGATATGGTCTGAGTATGGGCAGACGTGATTCGGGGATAGTCTTGTTACTACTGAAGAATCAGTTTTGCCAGAGAATGTGATTATCCGAGTCAGACAAACACATTGGGTTGATTTGTCAATAATTTGGGCCACGTGGGATGATAATGAGAAGATACTGTTTAGAGAGATATACGGTGACATCGTAGAGCTTCTCAGAGTACCAATACGCAGGTTGTTCGAGCCCTGGCCGAATGTTGGAATCCAGCTTACAGGTGTTTCACTTTTGGTAAAGTAGATATAACCCCTACCTTGGAGGAGTATACGACTTTACTGAATATCCCAAATATTAAAAGACATTCCATTTACACCAAGGCAATCCAACCTAAGGGATTCATTACCAAAATGGTCATGCTGACCGGGAAGACCAAGTAGTGGGTCGAAGAGTATATTCGTGATGAGGGAATCTCCTAGCCTCAACTAAAGAGTTTGATTTATGAGCAGACTCCATCAAAAGGAAGAAGAGATTACTTTGCACTTGCATTATTGGCTTGGTCATTTTCCCCAGGAATGAGGATCACTTCAACATCGCTTTAATTGATTTTGTCGAAGCTATTTCCAGAAAGAATCCCGCACCAGCCATCCTTGCAGAAACATTATTGTCACTGAACCATTATAGACAATTGGGGGAGGTTAGTCATCGGATGTGCCTCATTGTTACTAGTTTGGTGATGGAGCCACTCTTGGATAGTCGAGAAAGGCTGGGCTCGGAGACATCAATCGAATTTTTGCCTCTAGTGGATTTCCTCAGCAAGTGTCAAATACCATAGCATCGCAAGAGGAATGAATGGGTTGAAGCTCTCCGTAACATAAAAGATACCGAGGTAGTATGGAAGGCTTACTGGTTACCCAAAGAAGACATACTTTTCAGATGCGGTAACGATAGTTTTGTAATGCTACACGGGTTATGGGGAGCGATCGGGTATACTCCGCTAATTGCACTCAAACAGTTCAGTACTCTACAGTTCGTACCCGCTACCCACGGCCTGAAGGAGGCGCAGTTTTCTTTCTCCACTCTAGGTTACCGAGAGAGGATTTCAAATATCTATACAGCTTGGCAGAAACCTCACTGTATGAGCTTCAAGATGATAGAGCACGTATTCACGTCAGCCTATGAGGTTTGGAGGTTGCAGAGGATTAATAACAACACACCGAAGCCAAATTTTAAGATGAGTTGACTATGGAGCGATTGAAGAGGCTCCCAACAGAGGTTGAATTGTTAAGAATGAAATGCGACTGAAAAATTTGGAGAGAAAAAAACACAGAAAGTTCTCAGATGAAAGACAATGTGGGAGCTCGAGCTGATTAAGATGGATGAAGTGATAAAATAATTGTCCAAAGATAAAGAGAAGGTTCAGGAAAGTTTTGATGCGCTAAATCAAGATTTTAGGGCCTTAGAGAAGAATATGAGAGCCCATGGTCTATATCATACTGCCAAGACCCTAAAAATAAAACTCGATAGAAGAACGCAAGAAGATATCAAGAAGAAGAAAAAATAAGCCATGTAGCACGCCCAAAGACTAAGAGAGAAAAGATATGAGACTAACCAAGAATTGACACAGAGGCGGGAACAGATTGAACGGCTCGAAGCACAGTTGCTTAGTATGGATGAGATTTTTCAAAACTCGTACAACAACGATGGGTCCCATCTTCAGAAAGAAAACGAGATGTTAAAGAAAAGATAGCAGAGTTAGAAGAAGCAAGGCGAGAGGCCTTAAAGCCAAGATTACTGAGCTAGAAATTACTGTACAGAAAGGTCATCAGCGAATCCAATAGTTAGAAGAAAGCCGACCATTGACTAATACAGAGCTGGGAATCGCGCTACGACAGGCTCGGGGCACCATTCAGAGTCAACATGAATCAATGGGGAGAGCCATGAGTCAGGCCCACAGTGTTGCTCACCAAGTATTCGAATTATCTGAAGAAGCAGCCTTGAGAGTTTTTATGGTCCCGGAGTCAGTAGAAGAACGACGCATCATCAAATTGATGATAGAGCTCGAAAGATTAGGGGATACAACAAGATTCTATGTTTAGTTTCCATGATTGATGTACTCTCTTTGCCTAAGTGCTTAGACGTTGTGTGTTGTTGAGTACTTTTTTTTGTATAAATTAAGTTATTTTCGGAATCAATATCGGGTTGCATTTGCATTTTCACATGTTTTTCTTATATTAAAAGACTAAATGATTATATTATAACATTTCATTAATTCATTAAAATTCACCAAATAATAAAATATAATTTCCATCCAATTGTAGTTATCATGGAACTCGCCTCACACCCGTACGGTACTTGCAGAACGACTAAGAAAATGGAGGCAAGAATGCAGCAACTCGAACAAGACCAAAAACAGGCTCAAGAAGAAATGAGAGAGAGACTAAGTAAGATAGAAGCAGAGTAGAAAACTCGCAAGTCGGTATCTTGCAAAAGATCGAAGAAATGTTTAAGGAATACGCTACGAGTGGAAAGGCTAAGGTTGACCAACCAACGTTATCCTAGCAAGATCCCTTGCATCCTCCACGGTTTGAACCAGAAGCGTCGCATCCTGCTGGGTTTACATCTAATCCCTAACACCCACCGGGGTTTACACCAAGACCTTTGCATCCTCCCAGTTTTACCCCAGTGCACATTTATATTAGATCGCCAGCTCTACAGGAAGCTCGCCCAGGAGTCTACATGGCAAATAAACATATTCATACTGAGCCCGTATATCAAACTAATTACCCACCGTACGGCTAGGGTAAGACCTGTTGAATCAGGCACGGAAGAGTTACCCCATGAGTTTCAGGAAGTATCAGAAAAAGGAAAGGCGGACAACAAAATAACCCAGCAACTGAAAAGTCTGTAGGAAAGGGTAAAGTCAGTAGAGGTGGAGCCATTCTATGGAATAGACGCAAGGGAGCTAAGCTTGATTCCATATCTCGTATTGCCCCTGAAGTTCAAAGCGCCAGATTTTGAAAAATACAATGGGACCACTTGCCCATTTGCCCATCTCACCATGTTCTGTAGGAGGATGGCTGACTATACTGAGAATGAGAAGCTTCTGATACATTGCTTCTAGGACAGTTTGACTAGATCGGTGACCAAATGGTACAACCAATTGACCAAGTCTCATATCAAATCATGGAGGGATTTGGCCCGATCATTTTTAGAGTAGTATCATCACGTCACTGACTTGGTACCTGACAGGTGGATACTGTAAAATATAGAGAAACGACATAGTGAAACCTTTAGGCAATACGCCCAAAGGTGTCGGGATGTGGCATCCCAAGTGCAGCCCCTATTGTTGGAAAAAGAGGCTATAATCATTTTTATGAATACCCTGAAAGCTCCGTATCTTGGGCATCTGTTAGGAAATGCTACCAAGAATTTTGCCGACTTGGTCATTTCTGGTAAGCTAATCGAGAATTCATTAGAATGGAAAGATTGAAGAGGGAAGGGTTGAAGAAACCCTATCTTAAAAAAATGAAGGTAAGGTGAACCACACGAGCGCTCACCACAAAAATTGCGCTGCCAGTATTACATCTCCCAGCCTAGGGCGGAGAAGGCGAACACCTATGAGAACAGGGACGAGAAGGGGAATATGAGACAGACTTTCGCACCAGTGCCAATACCATATTCAGAAATTTACGCCTCGCTATTGAAGGTGGATTTAGTGCTCCCCTATAAATTGACTCCGATGCAGCCACCTTACCCTCACTGGTATAATATCAATGCCCACTACGAATATCATGCAGGGATTGATGGGGATGATATTGAGAATTGCCTACGGTTTAAGAAGGTTGTACAAAACCTCATCAACTCTGGAGATTTGGAATTCAAAAACAACTGTAAACACTCACCCTTTGCCCAATCATGTGGGGCAGAGAATCAATATGGTTGATGAAAGAGAGATCAGGACAACCAAGAGAAATATCAGAAGTCAAGTCTCCCCTTTATTGGGTGTTTAGGCAGATGTGTACATCCGGAATGATTGAGGGTAGTCCTGAATCAAGGTCATTGGTACAAGAAACATACTGCGAATATCACCAAACTGAAGAACATGACATCCAGAATTGCCCCGAATTTTGAGGATTACTTCAGAAAATGATGGATAGTAGAGAAGTGGAATTTTTCAGTAAGGAGGAGAAACCACAAGAAATAGACATATGTATGATGGATGGCTCGGACAGGATGTTGGGGACTAGAAGACAGGTAGTCATCATAGTTAATCAGAGATAAGAGAGGTCATTATCAACAACTCCAAGGGTGGTGATTGCAGCTCCGTCCCCCTTTCCATTCAAGGATACTCAGCAGGTTCCTTGGAGTTATGAAGCCAACGTATCAATAACAGTGGGGTCAAAGATGTCTAAAAGAACAAATGAGGAAAAATCAAGCTCAGAAGAAGTAGGTGAGATCGGCCACTTCATAAGAAGTGGAAGATGCTACTCACCAGAAACGTCCACCGAGGTAGACAAAGGAAAATCTAAAACCAAAGCTGTCGTAGTGCCAAAACTTTTCAATGAAGAACCTCCACCAATCATTAACGAGCCTGTGACAAAGGCTCAAGGGCGCGAATTTATTAGGTTCCTTAAGCACAGTGAATACAATATAGTGGAACAACTTCACAAACAGAAAGCGAGAATCTCAATGTTGGATCTTTTGATCAATTCTGAAGCTCATCGGAACGCCTTGCTAAAGGTGCTCAACCAAACATTTGTCCTTGAGGATATCTCGACGAATAAATTGGACTGAATTGTGGGACACATAGCTACTGACAACTATATTACTTTCACTGATGATGAGATCCCAGAAGGAAGGATGGGATCCACTAAGGCTTTAAATATCACGATGCACTGCCATGGTCATGTCCTGCCGGGGGTTCTTATAGATAATGGGTCAGCACTGAATGTAATGCCCTTAGCTACACTACAGAGGATGTCCATTGATAGCGCACACATGAGAACGTATCATAACATCGTCAGGGCATTTGACGGAACCCAGAAGGATGTGATGGGAAAAATGGAAATACCCTTAATGATCGGGCCTGTTATTTACAATGTTGATTTTGTGATAATGAATATCCACCCAACATACAACTGTTTGTTAGGGAGGCCTTGGGTCCATGCGGTAGGGGCAGTTCCTTCATCCCTACATCAGAAGCTGAAATTCATAATTAATGAAAGATTGGTCAGTATTGGGGCTGAATAAGAAATCATAGCTTCTGTAACATTCGAGACCCCGTATATTGACATCAATGAGGATGTCTTAGAGTGCTCATTTAGGGCTTTGGAATTTATCAACGCAACTTATGTGGGCCGAGGGTAGTAGAATTCCATGTCTCACACTGTCGAATTGTACTAAGATGACTGTAAGGCAAACCCTAGGGAGAGGAGCGAAAATGGGTAAGGGATTTGGAAAAGAGCTACAGGGGTAAGTGCGACCCATAATAGTTGAGTGGAAGAGATACTATTTCGGGCTTGAATTTAAGCCCACTTTCAATCAACAGGGCCAAGAAATGAAGAAAAAGAATGAGGCAAGAGAAGGCCAGATTGAGAGGAGAGGATGTCTCATGAGAACGCATGTTTTTCCCTTCCCTCAAGAGCTCTTTCAAATTTGGAGGAGTGTACAACGCAGAACAACAACTGGCTAGTGCCATCGAAACCGGGATTACAGGCAAAGCTCTAGAATGACTATCAATCAACATGATTTCTGGGGGCAACCAACCCAGGAAGTTTCTAACCGAAATCCGTCCATGCTTACCTGGTGAAAAGCTTTACAATTGGATAGCCGAGGACATCTCTTTAGTTTTTAGGGTCAATCTAAAGTAATGCCAAAAAATAATTTGTATTAGCATCTGAAAAATATCTGCTGAACTTTTTGTAAAACTTCACGCGTATCCCATCAATCAATAAAAGATATTTTTCTCAAATGGCAATCATTTTCATTTTTCGTATTTTTTATTACATCATATTCTTTATTTTTTACTTTCCAATATATCCGAGTCAAATTTCATGCAGATGTCATAATAATGCTAGCATAATTGTTCCTGAAGCTAGTTGCAAGATAGATTTCGAGCGACCACTGTGTCTGGAAGAAGTCAACGAATGTGAAGATGAAAAAGATTTTGAAGTCCCTACTGAGCTATTAAGATTGGTGGAAAGAGACGAGAAACAGATCTTACCCTACAAGGAGGAAATAAAACTTGTGAAATTGGAGACCGGGGAAATACAGAAAGAAATAAAAATTGGTACTACTCTATCCATAGAAATAAGGCTAGAGTTGATAAGTTTGCTTAAGGAGTTCAATGACATTTTTGCTTGTTCGTATCAAGATATGCCAGGGCTAAGTACTGATATAGTAGTCCTCACGTTGTCGATCAAGCCAGAATGCAAGCCAATCCAACAAAGACTCAGATGGATGAAACCAGGGGTGTTACTAAAGATTAAAGAAGAAGTAACAAAGCAGATCGATGTAGGTTTTCTTTAGGAGCCAAAATATCCTGAGTGGGTAGCTAATATAGTACCAGTACCTAAGAAGGATGGGAAGGTCCGCATGTGCGTAGATTATCCCTTAACAAGGCTAGCCCAAAGGACAATTTTCCTTTACCTCATATAGACACCCTGGTGGATAACACTGCGGGGCATTCACGGCTTTCCTTTATGGATGGCTTCTCAGGGTATAATCAGATCAAAATAAACCCTAAAGACATGGAGAAAACAACATTTATAACCATATGGGGGACTTTCTACTATAAAGTAATGCCATTCGGGTTGAAGAATGCTGGGGTAACCTATCAAAGAACCATTGTGACTCTCTTCCATGACATGATGCACAAGGAGATAAAAGTATATGTGGATGATATGATTACCAAATCCAAAACGGAAGAAGAGCATGTACAAAATCTGATAAAGCTATTCCAGCGATTAAGGAAGTACCAATTGAAGCTTAATCCAGCTAAATGCATGTTCGGAGTAAAATCTGGGAAATTATTAGGCTTCATGGTAAGCCAGAAAGGAATCGAGATAGATCCAGATAAGGTTAAGGCAATTAAAGACCTGCCAGCACCACACACACAGAAAGAAGTTCGAGGGTTCCTATGAAGGTTAAATTATATATCGCGATTCATTTCTCAGCTTACTGACAAATGTGATCCTGTATTCAAATTGCTCAAAAAGAATATTCCTGAGGTATGGAATGGAGAATGCCAGGAGGCTTTGGAAGTCATCAAAAGGTACCTGTCCAATGCCCCCATATTAGTATCACCAGTACCTGGCAGACCATTAATTCTCTACTTAACAGTTTTCGAGAATTCAATGGGTTGTGTACTAGGGCAACATGATGAATCAGGAAGAAAATAAAGAGTCATTTATTACTTGAGTAAGAAGTTTACTGATTGCGAGACTCGATACTGATCGATTCAAAAGTTGTGTTGTGCCTTGGTTTGGGCTACCCGAAGACTCAGGCATTACATGTTATATCATACTACATGGTTAATATCGAGGATGGATCCGTTGAAATTTTTGATGGAGTCCCCTGCTTTGACTGGCAGATTGGCTAGGTGGAAAATATTGTTATATGAGTTTGATATTGTCTTTGTAAGTCAAAAAGAAATAAAAGAGAGCGTTATAGCTGACTTTCTTGCAAGTCGTACCTCAGAGGACTATGAGTCTCTGAACTTCAATTTCCTAGATGAAGATTTAATGTATATTTCTACCGAGGGGGAGAGCTCTGAAGGCAACAAATCTTGGACTTTGTACTTTGATGGTGCCTCTAACGCTTTAGGAAATGGAATTAAGGCAGTGTTGATTTCCCCATAAGAGATTTATTATCCTTTCACAAGCAAATTAGATTTCTTTTGCACCAATAACATGGCCGAATACGAAGCTTTCATTATGGAGTTAAAAGCGACCATTGAAAGAAATATCAAAACGCTCAAAGTATATGGAGATTCCTCGCTAGTAGTGTACCAACTAAGGGGAGAATGGGAGACGAAAGACTCGAAGCTAGTCAAGTACATAAGTTTAGTCAAATTACTAAAAGAATTTGAGGATGTCACGCACTTTCAGATATCTTCCCCGAGAGGATAATCAAATGGCAAACGCATTAGCTACCTTAGCAGCAATGTTTAAAGCTAATAAGGGAACGAGCATGATGCCCATAAGAATGCAAGTATACGAGTCCCCAGCACATTGCTATCACCTGGAAGAAGAAATAGATGGTCATCCATGGTACCACGATATCGTGCAGTATATGAGATACCAAACATACACCCCCGGTGTATATGAAATTGACAAGAAAACAATCAGAAGAATGGTTGTCGGATACCTCCTTGATGGGGAAGTTTTATACAGAAGGGGCAGTGACCAGGTTTTACTGAGATGTGTAACTGTCAAAGAAGCAAAGAATATGATGGAAGAGGTGCATGGGGGAATGTGAAGAACGCATACAAATGGTTTGTCCATGGTCAGAAAAATCATGAGATATGGATATTATTAGGCCACGATGCATATAGATTGTGTCAATTACGTGAGAAGATGCCATAAATGCCAGATATATGCAGATAAAATTCAGGCACCACCGTCACCTTTACACGTCATGAGCTCACCTTGGCCATTCTCTATGTGGGGCATGGACGTCATTGGGGCAATTACGCCAAAAGTTTCAAATGGTCATCGATTCATCTTAGTGGTAATCGATTACTTCATAAAATGGGTAGAGGATGCTTCCTATTCCAGTATCACGAGATCTACAGTATGTAGATTCGTAAAGAGGGAAATAATCTGTCGATATGGATTACCAGAAAGAATCATCACAGATAATGCTACTAATTTGAACAACAAAATGATGGATGAGCTTTGTGCGCAGTTCAAGATAAAACATACCAACTTTGTAACCTATCGACCAAAAATGAATGAGGCAGTAGAAGAAGCAAACAAGAACATCAAAAAGATAATCACAAAGAATACAGAAACTTATAGAGATTGGCACAAGAAGTTATTATTTGCCCTATATGGATATAGAACGACTGTGCGTACATCGACAAGGGCAACACCTTTCTCTATGGTTTACGGAACAGAGGCAGTTGTGCCTATTGAGGTTGAAATACCATCTCTTCAAGTTTTGAAAGAGGTTGAATTGGACGAAGCATAGTGGATCCAGTCCTGCTTTGATCAGTTGAATCTTATTGAAGAGAAAAGATTGAAAGATATATATCATGGGCAAATGTATCAAAAGAGGATGATGATAGCCCACGACAAGAAGGTACGTCCGAGAGAGTTTAAAGAAGGAGATCTAGTATTAAAGAAGATCTTGCCAATCCAGAAAGATTTCCACGGTAAATGGGTGCCTAATTGGGAGGGGCCCTATGTTGTCAAAAAGGCATTCTCTGAAGGAGCTTTGATTTTGGCAGAGATGGACAGAAGAGTACTGAAAAACCCTATAAATTCAGACTCTGTCAAGAAATACTACGCCTAAACAAGAATAAAATAAAAAAAGAAAATAAAATAAAAAAGAAAAATAAAAATAAAAAATAGAAAGAAAAGGAGAGGTTCGAGGTGAAAACCCGCAAAGGGCGCCTTGAAACCAAACGATGATTTGAGTTGAAAACCCGAAAAAGGTGGCTCAAATACATTTTGATATGGAGGCATCTGACAAGTAAACCCCTCGAGAGACTAGTAGTTCATGAAGGACTTCACTTCAACAAACAACTTTACCACATTTAGATCTCCCAGACAGAGGACCACCTCGGGGTGTCAAATCAAATGGTGCAGGAATAATTGTGCTATAATTTATTAGGATATATGTTACTTTGTTTCCAGTGTCTTTGCTCAATTTTGTCGATTACCATGACTTTGTATAAAACTTCTATTTTGTCAATAAACTTCATGAGCATCATTTCAATCTTTGACTCATTCTTTTATGCGTGCCATAAGTAACTTAGCATAATACAAATTCCAGAAATTTCTCGATATTACTTTTGATCGACCTGTAAAATGCTAGGAATCCAAGGCTGTCCATTCGGCCGATATTTACACCAATTAAAACAAAGAACAAATGAAAGGGTGAAACGAGAATGATAGTAATGAGAAAGGATTACAAATCAAACAAAGAGTCGGCAAAGACAGAGATTCAACAAGGATAAAAATGGGAAAACAAAGGCTTATAAGACCCTAAGAACAAAAAACACACACACACCCATGCATACTCATGCATTCATTTAATAGGATCAAATGCATACTCATGCATTCATTTAATAGGAGCATATGCATACATCAAATTTTTAAAACATGACAGGAACTCCGAGAGCCAACTCACAAATTGCAGCAAGTTCAAAGACTGTTTAAAACTTCTCAGAGAGAGTAAAATAGTTATCAAGGGAGAGTTCATAATGAGAAGAACTTGTTCAACTTTCAGCTCGATTCTATCACAGAAGGAGGTAGATCAACACTAACATCTCATTCGATTCCATCACAGAAGGAGGTGGATCAACATTTTTTTGTTCGTTCAAATCCATCGCAGAAGGAGTTAGATCAGCGTCAACTTTTAGCTCGATTCTATCACAGAATGAGGTAGATCAGCACCAACATCTCGTTCGATTCCATCACATAAGGGGGTGAATCGACATTTTTATTTTCACTCAAATTCATCGCAGAAGGAATTAGATCAACGTCAACTTTTAGCTCGATTCTATCACATAAGAAGGTAGATCAGCACCGACATCTCGTTCGATTCTATCACAGAAAAAGGTGGATCGACCTTTTTATTTTCACTTAAATCCATCATAGAAGGAGTTGGATCAACGTCAACTTTCAGCTTGATTCTGTCACAGAAGGAGGTAGATCAGCACCGACATCTCGTTCGATTCCATCACAGAAGGAGGTAGATCGACCTTTTTATTTTCGTTCAAATCCATCGCAGAAGGAGTTCGATCAGCGTCAACTTTTAGCTCGATTCTATCACAGAAGGAGGTAGATCTGCACCAACATCTCGTTCGATTCTATCACAGAAGGAGGAGGATCGACATTTTTATTTTCGCTCAAATCCATCGCAGAATGAGTTGGATCAGCGTCAACTTTTAGCTCAATTCTATCACAGAAGAAAGTAGATCAGCACCGACATCTCGTTCGATTCCATCACAGAAGGAGGTGGATCGACCTCTTTATTTTTTCTCAAATCCATCGCAGAAGGAGTTGGATCAGCGTCAACTTTCAGCTTGATTCTATCACAGAAGGAGGTAGATAAGCACCAACATCTCGTTCGATTCCATCATAGAAGGAGGTGGATCGACATTTTTTATTTTCGCTCAAATCCATTGCAGAAGGAGTTGGATCAGCGTCAACTTTTAGCTCGATTCTATAATAGAAAGGAGGTAGATCATCACCGACATCTCGTTCGATTCCATCACAGAATGAGGTGGATCGACATTTTTATTTTCACTCAAATCCATCGCAGAAGGAGTTGGATCAGCGTCAACTTTCAACTTGATTCTATCGTAGAATGAGGTAGATCAGCACCGATATCTCGTTAGATTCCATCATAAAAAAAGAGGGATCGACATTTTTTCGCTCAAATCCATACCAGAAAGAGTTAGATCATCATCATCAACATGGTCATTCTTGCTCATTCATCGCACATGGAGTTGAATAAGTAACACCTCACTTGAGGGATCAACATTTCCAGAAAAACCATGACTTGAAGATAAGAGATTGAGTAAAAAATGACGCTATATTATCTTTGCTTCATTTCTGTTTCACGGTAATGAGCAAAGAGGGGCAGCTGTGAGCACTATTTTTCAATTAAGCACATGCCTTACACATACTCTACTCCCCTATGCTGCCGACGTGAAGACCACTATAGCATCATAACCAAGTTGCTGCCATGCTCCATACCCTACTCATCAAGCACATGCATTGACTATGCCTTTTAATTAAAACCCATCCCATGCACATCCTCCACCGAGCAGCCAGCTCCACGCCCATACTTACGCCCATATCAGCTTATTTTATATGTAAAAATAGGTACTATAAAACCCAAAAGCACACAGCAATGAAGGGGGTTGAAAATTGTAACTCATTTTCAAATCAATAGCAGCAGTTCAAAGGTTATTTACTCTCAGTTTTGTTTTATACATTCGAATAGCGTTTAGTTTTTTCCCTTTATTTCACTTTTCCTTTTATTTACATATAATTTACTTTAAATATGCTTTCCATTTTAATATATTTGCATTAACTTACCTTTGTATATGCCTAATTTGATCCCTTTAATATTTTCCTATATATTACTAATTGTTAGTATACATATTTACGTTATTACTATACATGCATTAAATATATTTATATATTCTATTTAAATTTTAATTACTTTCCCATATTATCATACGTGTTTATTTATATGTGTAATGAATCAAATTTTAAAATTATTTATCAAGTTTTTTTGTTTACTGTAGTAAAATCTTTATTGCATTTATTCATTTTTAATAATTTTAAAAATACATACATATATTTTAATAAATATATATTTTTATTATCATATTATGTGTTGCTTATTTAGTTAATTAGAGCTATTTTATTTGTTAATGATTTCATTGCTCAATCCATGTTTCCTTTACTTCCAAATTTTTATCCTTCAATTAAATTTTAATTTCTAAATCTAGTTTCTTTCAATATAGGTCCTAAGCTTTTAGATCTTTTAAAACTCGGTATTTTTAGATCTTTGACATTTACTCCCCGAACTTCGATTAGACTTTTAATATTAACATAATTAAATAGGTTAAATAGAGCCTCCATTTTAGCTTAGATTTCAAACTAGTCTTTTAATTTAGGAGATAATTCGAGTTGGCCCTCGCATAAATGCTCGAGAGACCATCTCGGTTATTCGATTCAATAATTAATTAAAATTAAATAGGATTAATATTAGAGCCTGAGTTTTAGGCTTGATCCCCTAGGTTATTTAATTTTCATAAACTGATGTCATATGTTAGAAAAAGTCTTAATTTATTTTTAGTATAATTAGGATTAAATAAACTTTTGCTTGATTTCATTGTTTTTAAAACTTAAGGCACTGTTCACTTATTAAGGAGTTAATAGTATATCCTCCGCGATCGTTCTCAGGGGGTGACTACTGGTAATTCTATAAATAAGTCGACATCATTTTCAAAACCACATCATGTTTTCTAAAAACGATACGATATTCAGTATCTCCCGCATTTACGCTCGAGGGCGAATGCTATCGGTCTCAATTAACGAATTTCCTTTTCAACTTTGCATCCGTAATGATTTTCAAATTAAATAAAGATCGAACTCAAAATTTTCAATTTTAAATACAGAGTAATCAACTAGGTACCAATTTTTGGGCGCTTGTGGGGGTGTTATTCCTTCCCCACGCGTAACTGACTCCCGAACCTAATTTCTAGATTTTCGCAAACCCCAAAACTCGATATTTTATTAAAATAAAATATTTTATTAAAATCATCCGGTTTTTACGGTGTTCCAATCTCACCTGAAATGATTGGTGGCGACTCCTCACATTTCGAAAACCTTTTCAAAGAGAAAACCCCCGAGTCGGTATCGATCTTTCCCCGCTCGAGCGAAAAACGGTGTCGACAACTTAAATTCGGTTCTTGTGTGAGATGAATTGCCTCTTTGTTGTCAGATTCTAATATCAATTGTCTAACCTCGAGATCCCATGCCAAAAGCAATCCAACATAAATTCCCCATCTGCCTCCAATGTCGAACAAACCCCCATAAACTTATAGAAACTAACACACCATTTACCTTTATGGTCACGTAAAACACCTCCACACGACGCTCTATCATCATCACCAGCTCTGGCACCATCAGTATTCAGCTTTAATTATCCCACAGGAGGAGGGTGACAGCAGTTTGGACTACGTTTATTGCAGCATTCACCCGGCTACAAGGACCTACACCAACAAAGGCACGTTGCCTGAATACCAACAGTTCACGACTTTTCTCAAGAATTAAACCACCAAGGTCCATCGGATCTCCAAGGGCTACAATATTCCTATAAAGCCAACCAAATATTCCAAATGATTGCGCCAAAGAATAAATCCCAATCATTTGCTTTAATAGCGAAATAATGCACATTTATGATATTTAAATTGATCCAACATCGAAGATCCATGTTAAGAAACTCTTCCAGCTTATCTCTTTTGATTAGGTTCGACCAAATAGAGTAAGCAATAGGGCATAACTGAAGCATATGGTTAATATCCTCTACCGTCGCAGAACAAACCGAGCAACGGCTAACAGTAGTAAAGTGTGTCACTCTCTCCTCATTAGTCATCAGCTTGCCACAACACACTAACCACATAAACATTTTAATGCGTGGTAGCCCACGATAACGATGGACATGCTTCCATAGTTGATTCGTTGTCACTGTTACCATACCACTTCGGATCTCATATGCTGATTTCAACGAAAAATTAAGATCCTTGCGTCCCAACCAGCCTACAGTGTCCTCCATAAGCGATAGTTTTGGCCCTTGATTGCTACAATACGAAGTAAAATCGACCAAGAAATGGAAAATTGGAAGGACTCCCAAAACCAATTACCGTGCTGATCCACCATGTTTATCACCCGCACTTTGCCAACATTTTGAGCTTCAGAAGGCAGCAGGTAATTGATTAAAGGACCTGTATTTGGTATGCACGCATCACGCCAAAAGTCCACATTACTCTCATTACCAATACTCCAATACATATGACTAAGGACATCCCACCAAACAACAGTAATCCCCTTATATATTCTTGATCAATTACTACCTCGTAGGGTTATCGAAAGACCATCCTCGCATTTATATTTGGCGCGAAGGAAACGAACCCACAGAGCATCTCTGTTTGCAACTAGATTAAACGCTAGTTTTATTATAAAAGCTTCATTCTGAGTACTCATCGAGCATGCAAGGTTGGTTTACAGACATCATCCCAGAGAACAAGGTGAACTCTCTTGTTATCCGACGAGATCCCCCATAAAAAACGACGAATAAGTGTTTCTAATTTATTGCAAATATTTTTGGGTAATAACGTCGATTGCATCGTGTATGACGATATTGCCAACTAGACAGCTTTAGCGAAAGTAATTCTCCCCACTAATGAAAGCGTTTTGGCCTTCCACCCACTCAATCTTTTTTGAACCATTTGAATTAGATAACCATACGAGGCAGCGATAAACCTTGAGTGAAGCAATGGAACCCCCAAATACTTACCGAGACCCGAGACCTCCACAAAGCCAAAGGTCGAGCTTATGTGCGAGCGAAGAGCCAAAGGAACATTCTTCGAAAAGAACAATGCTCACTTTCAATCCTGAGGCCATGCAAAACCTGTTAAAGATGTATTACTTTAGTTGATCTAGAGAATCTTTTGCAAATACCATCATATCATCTGCAAAGAATAGATGGGAGATAGCCGGACCCCGTTTGGAGGTTCTAAAGGGCTACCAACGTTGATTGTTGACCTCAATCTGAATCCTTTGAGCAAGCCTTTCCATACACAACACGAATAGATAAAGAGAAATCGGATCCCCATGACGAATACCACTAAAAGGTTTGAACAAATTAGAGATGGAACCATTCTAAAGAATTTGTGTCGAGGCTGAAGTCACACATGGCCTTTTCACAAGTGGGGGTAATTCCAACCGAACTTATGAGTGTTGTGGTTTGTTCCCGAAGCTTGCACAGACTGATTTTGATAATCTGGCTATTACGATCTCTGAATTGGAACTTAAAGATGCTCTTTTTGATACGAGGCCTCTAAATTCGACTGGTGTTGATTGTTTAAATGTCGGTTTTTTTAGAAGAATTGGAGTACCGTGGGCAAGGTGGTTTGTGTTTTCATCTAGAAGTTTTTTGCTGAGGGAGCCTTACCTGATAGTCTGACTAAAACTTTGCTTGTTTTACTTCCTAAAGTTTCAACCCCATAATGGATAAAGTCAATTTCGCCCGATTAGTTTAGGTACGATCCTTTATAAAATTGTCACGAAGATACCGTTTCTTTCAATATGGGTATCTGATAATCAAACTAGTTTTGTCCTGGGACGCTCAATTATCAATAATATTATTGTTGCTCAGGATATTATCCATAGTATGAGGAGGAAAACCAGAAAACATGGGTGGATGGCTATCAAGATCGACTTAGAAAAAACGTATGACCGACTTGAATGGGGATTTATTGATGTACTCTCCAGGATATATGTTTCATACGGAATTTAATTAGGGGTTTATGGTATGAGATTCAATTATCATTCCAAAAATTTATAAGATTTTATCAATATATTTTTAACTTAAAATTTACATGCGAACCTTTAAGATAATAACATGTGTGACATTATTTCATTAAAATGTATTAAATTAATCATATCAATTTATTTTTATTAGATATTTTTTATGTAATTAAGATTAATCCTTAAGCATCAGGAATTCTTTATCGGGGGTTGTGAATGAATGATTTTTCTCAATCTTTCTCAAAAGTTCAACGGTTAATCTGACAAAAGTTATCGAGCTGAATAGCTAATTTGACACGAAAAGTGGTTTTTTTCCCAATATCTAAAAAAACTCGGCCCAATAGAGATCACCAGTTTTTATTTTGCAATATACGACAAATGCTACAGTAAATGGGAACTCTTCACCTCGAGGTGACGAGTTCGGTTGGATATATTATTTTAAAAGTCCCAGTTTAGTGGGCCCCATGTGGGCCATTATTATAATTTATTTAACGGGACTTTCTCTCATCAAGGTGTGAGTTCCTTAAGAAATTATTTTGTCTCATCGTTTGGGCAAATTCGTGAGTTTCTGGGAAAGAGTATCGAAACTTTGGGTCATAGTTTCGAAACTCCCTGAAAGTTTCGAAACTGGGCAGAACTAAATGTATAAAAATTTTGGTACTTATATAAAGTATCAAAACTTTTGCAGAAGTATCGATACTCTTGGGCTAGTATTAATACTTTCAGTCTATTTTAGTCAAAACGTTGCCCAAGAGGCCCTATACCCATAGTATGACCATAAATGGAATAAAATAGGTGTAAAACACTATAATAAGTGTTATAGAATGTGTTTAAAGTTGGGTTACAATGGACGAAATAGTTGTAGGGGTATTGATACCTTAGGTAGGGTATCAATACAGTAGAGAGGGTATTGATACTATAAGGCCAGTATCGATACCAAGGGTATGGTTTAAACTTTAAAGCACGAGTAGGTGTAGTGGCAAGCGAGGGTATCAATATTGTAAGGCCAATATCGATACCAAGGATAGGAAATGGGCTTTAAGTCAAGAGAAAGTATAGAAGTAAGTAAGGTTTCCCAAAAGTTTATAATTACTCTTAAATAAGACTACAAGTGAGAACAATAGTATTGCTTAATTCAAATGTAGAAATGAGAATAAAGTTAGGTGAAATAAGATTTGCCTTGTTTGAATTCTCTGGAAACGACCAGGACACTCGAGTTTCTTTAGAAAAGCTAGTAGTGTCGAAAGTATAGATTTAGTCTGGATATCCTTAGGGAGGGCACAAGGCACTTTAAGTTGACTAGTTTGGGAGCAAGTTGTAACACTCAAGGAGTGGGCTAGTCGAGAGTGTGGTGTCCGATGCAAAGATTCTGAGGGCCACATTCTCAGTAGACTAAAGGGGTGTGTGAGCTCCGAGATGTAGAACCCTCAACTGCACCATGATATCTACCATAGAGTAGAGAGTGAGTATACGAGTATACTCATTAAAGAAAAGAAAAATAGAACATATAACAGTGGACCAGATAGCAGCAGACTTGATAGATTGAGTATTTTATTGATAGCCTTTTGTATGTTTTACTTGTTAGTGTGGCGTTGAGCTAGTTAGCTCAGCCTTCAGATTGCTTTCCTTGGGCAGGTAAGTAGATCGAGAGTTCAAAGAGTAGTAGATAGATCAAGGTCTATGCCCAGTACAGATTTAGAGTACGTCTCAGTAGTTTTTGAAGGGAATGTATATTTTATAAACCCTATTATATCAGTTGAGTCATAAATTTTATTAAGAGTTGTTCAATAATTTTTTTATTGTAAATATTTGTTTTGGGATCTCCCCAGTATAAAGATTTAAATATATTTATTTTATGGATGTTTTTATTAGTGGAAGTGGTTATTTTATAGTACAAGAAAAGAGTAAGGCGTTGGTCAACCACTTCGATGGTGCCGTGTGGCATCCTATATCGGTCGATTGTATGTCATACTGGTCTAGGGTATTACATTTAATGGTATCATAGCATCAAATTTGATGTTCCTAGGGCCCGCGGGTCGGTGTCGATAAAATATTTTATAAGTATACATACCCTACAGAGTTATGTCGTACTTCTATATATATAGTAGTAGTAGTAGTAGTAATTCCTCGTTTCCTTTTAATTTTAGGATTTTAGAGATGAATGAGAGCCCAGACTGCAGTAGAGAGGGTAGAGACAAGAGTAGAGCTTCTTTAGCAGGTGATCTAGGAGATGAGTTTGTCTCAGACACAAAGTTTGATGAGCCCAAGGGTGCAGGGGTAGATGAGGTAAACTTTTTCAGAAATCTGATCGCTACCTTGGACCGTATAGCTAGAGCCCTTCCTAGAACGCTTGTTCAACCAGCCCAACCGGTCTTCCAGTTATAGTATCACATAAAACACCAATAGAAAGGCTCCGGGGGTATCGGACCATCGAGTTCTTTGGGTCAGGGGATGATGATTCCATAGTAGCCAACCAATGGTTAGGACAAACATTGAGAACTCTTCGTCAGTTGTATCTTACTCAAGAGGGTATGATATAGTGCATCATCTCCCTACTGAAAGACGACGCGATAGACTGGTAGGAAAGCCTGAATGACCTACTTGGGGTTGGTTCTTAGAAGAGTTACATCAGAAGTATGTTGGGGAGGTCCATATGGATGCGATGAGAGATTAGTTTTCTCAGTTGGTTCAAGGGAACAGATTAGTGTTCGAGTATGAAGTAGAATTTCTCCAGTTTAGAAGATATGCCCTAGAGTTGGTTTATTTAATACATTTAGTCGCTAATCCATCGAAAGTTTTTTTTGAGTTAGTTCGTTAGGCAAAAGCGGTAGAGAAAATTGTGGGAAGGAGAGTAGTAGAAGAGGGTGCCACTTTAGGTCAGGGTAGGGAAGTAGTTGAGTCAGCAGAACTATCCCAGCTATCCAAGAGGTTGAGAGAATCTCAAGAGTCTAGAAGAGCCCTGACAGCCTAGTTTAGCCGACCAGTTCAGAGCGCGAGTAGAGGAGGAAGTAGGACCAGTCAGCGTAGATGACCTTTGTTTACCGTATCAGTAGCTAGTATTTGAGGATCGTCGAGAGCTCCTTCTCATCCTCATTGTTCCCTTTGTGGTAGGAGGCACCCATAAGCCTATAGGCTTGGGTCCAGAGGTTGTTACCATTGCAGATCCCTGGATCATTTTCTCTGAGATTTTCCGGAAGCTCAGAATGTAGCTCCAGTTTCCACCGAACAATTAGCTCCTACTGTAACACCCCCAACCCGTATCCGACCCGAATACGAATCCAAGGTGTCACATTGACTAGTCAAAGCACATACTTTTATAAACCCATAGAAAATTTAAAACTTTCTTTCTATAAAGTTAATATTTTACATAAACTAGTTTAAAACATTATCAACCTCCATCAGAGCGTACATTCATAATAACTTGGTTTACATGCCAACATACTACTTTACATAACAGAACATACTTTACAAAATATTTTTGATCTGAAATTTGAGCGGATATATGCTGCTCTACGGATCCAAAGCTTGATATTCTGACTTATCCACACCTACGTGTAAGACACTTACACGCTAAGTCATAGACTTAGTGAGACATGAAAACCATGTAATATTACTCTACTCATGTCAATGCATAAATAATTAATATTATCATATCATAAAAAACATATATCCTTTTATATAACCAATACACACATATACATATATCATTAATTCCTTTTTATCATATAAGCATATACTTAACATGAACATATCATACCCAAACACATTGCACCTTATATCAAAATTACACATATTCATTGGTGATCATGATTATCATATTTTCCTCACTTATCACTTATACATGTCATGTATCACATATACCATTTCATGAGAAACACACGTATCATCATATCACATATTTATTCTTTTTAAAGCCCATGCACACTTCTGAGAACTTAAGGTATGTGAGTACATAGAGGTTGTGCACTATGCTGTCACCACAGCTCGTATAATTCCCACTAGGGGCGCGTAGAATTTGTCTCGTATGACCACTATGTCCCGAAGGACCGTTGATAATCCCTCGACTCTTGGCATGCCAACTATACCCCTAGCTCTCATACACATAACATGGGCATTATTATTAAATTATCACATTTTCACATATTCATATCATATACATATATAAGCTCAAGGCTTTTTATCACATATATCGAGTAATACTCACTTGGAGTTTCATATATTCTTATCACATATCACATAGTTTTTCACTTTAACTTGTATTCTTTTCCAGATAGCTCATAGTCATGATTCTTATCTCATAACATATATACATTCTAATAGAAACACATATGAGTCATATCACTTTCACATATATTTTATCATATATTTTATTTATTATTATCACATAGCCTATTATCACCCATACATGCATTTACATAGTTCACATATAAAGATTCATTCGATAATTAGACATATGCATTTACTCATATACAATACATCTAGCACCATATCACTACATGTTTATGCTTCAGTACTCATATCACATAATATCGGAATTTGACTCATCGCAAGTCTTAATTCCCTAATATAACGTGCACTTAGTATCATGTACTCACCTGGTCACAATGAACACTACCAAGCTCTTGTTCTTTCTTGCGAATCCTACTCTGACGACCTATCCGAACATTACTTTTGATCGATATCTACACAATCATGTATTGATACTTATCAATATCCACTTGATATACTTTAATCTATCATTCTTAGACTGAAAGAAAGATTTATTTCATTTCCCATTGAAGTGCATCGGTACATTCTACTGTGTATCGATGCATCCCTTAACATGTGCATCGATGCACTACCCATGCATCGGTACACAAATTACATTCGATGTTTCCATTTTAAGGGGTGTATCGATACACTCCCTATGCATCGATGCACTCATTGCATTCGATGTTTATTTCGTTGAGAGTGCATCGGTACCCATTGAATGTGTACCGATGCACACAGCCCATAAATTACATTTTAAGCACGAAAATGACTTACTTTAACCCTAAATTCTACTATTAATCCCTCTTTATACCTTAAAACTTATCTATACATATGTAAACCTCCTTATAACACTATAATACTTCACTATCTCTCATAATTCACCATAGTTCTTGAATCAAAGAATTTCATCAAATTTTCCATGTGTTTTAAATTCAATTCTATCACCTCTAACTTCTTAATTAACCATTTGACAAGTCAAATTCATCCTTAGAACTTCATAAACCTTTATATAACAAAAGTTCATTTCTAAACTCTTAATAGAAATTTATTTCTAATTCTTTCTTCTTGGTGTTTTAAGCTTATATAAGCTTTACTTAAGCTTATATAACACCCAAAGAATCAAAACCGACTTATAATTTCAAGAAATCAACAATTAAAATCCAACTTACCTTATACATAAAGCCCACGTGAAGAAGAGGAAAGCAAGAAGAAGAAGGGTCTTCCAGATAACTCTTCCCTTTCACACGTGTTTATCCTTAAATAAAGGAGAAAAATATCCTTAATATTGAAAAGACCCTAATAACCTTCATTCTTTCCATCCTTGTAATTTAATCCACTAATTAAATATTCCTATTTAATTACTTTTACTTTTCAATCTTTCAAAATCAAACCTTAAAGTTTCAAAATTTCCATTTTAGTCACTAACCCTAATTTTGGGATATTACACCTACAGTTAAAAGAGGTAGAGGATTCCTGAGAAGAGAGAGTTCTTTTGGTCAGACTGGTAGAAATGTCGTATAGCTCGGAGCCAGTGGGGATCCCAGAGTTGCAGCCCGTCAGTTTGTGATTAGAGATGGAGAAGAGGATGATGCAACTGATGAGATCTCAGGTAACCTACCTTGTTCCCTATTCCAATAACTTCCCTAATCGATCTAGTATCGCCCTTAAGATTAGATGTTCTAGTGGTCAAGACCTGTCATAGATGCTCAATAGAGTTTCAGAGTGAAAATTTTCTCTAGGGAAATTTCGGGGACAAAATTTCTTATAGGAGGGGAGAGTTGTAATAGCCTGAGGCTTAGGTCAGTAATTTGGGTCAACCCAAGACATTTAAGTCAAACCAATTAGACTTCCCAAGATAGTTGGACTAAGTTATAAGGGTATTGGGCTTAAGTAAGGCCTAATAGTTAGGATAAGTGATAGTTTTAAAAGTGAGTTAGAAGGAGAGAGACAAAAAGTGGAGTTTACCCTTTTTGTTAAAGTTTATATCTTTTTCCCTCATTTTATATCATTCACGTAAACCAACCCTTCCCATAATATCTCACCCACTCTTTTTCTTCTTCTTCCTTCCATTAGTTTCCATTTCTTCTTCCTTTCAAGAGCCAAGTTCAAACATTCAAATCTTAGATTGGTTTAGTCAAGGTAAGAATATTTCTCTCCATCATTTAAGCTTTGTTTTAAGCTTTATTTTGTGAGTTTTAGAATTAGTTTTCAAATGGGTTTTATGGAGGATAATGAGATCCATTAATTCAAGCTTGGTTATAGTGTATTCAAGTTACCAATAGCATCTTAAGCTTTAATTCAAGAGCTTAGTTAGTTTAGTAAACCCTTTTCTTGTCTTTGTTTAGTAAGTGGGTGAGAGAAAACTCTAAAGCAAGAGGGAAAGAAAAGTTACCCCTTGGTTAACTTGAGATAGTTTCTAGCAAGCAAAAAGTAAGGTAACACATTATCAACTTTTACGTACTTCTAGTGATCATTAGAAATGAGTTCTAGTTTGAGAGTAAGTTATAAAGCTTAGAGTTATATGTTAATGGTAGATTATATGATTTATGTTATAATCATGATATAAAGCCTTAATTATACTTCTTGTAATCACATAAGACTTTAAAGAATGCTTGGGGACCTCACTAAGGTCTTTGGGATTGAAATATAGTATTTTCATATGTGTTTTATGACTTTTAAAGGTAGAGTATCGATACTATAGGGATAATATCGATACTTGTTTATCGTTTTGGGCAAATTTTTGAGTTACTGGGCAAGAGTATCGATACTCTTTCAAGAGTACTGAAACTTTGGTTCGTATTTCAAAACTCCCATAAAGTTTCAAAACTGGGTAAAACAAAATGTTTAAAAGTATCAGTATTTATATAAAAGTATCAAAACTTTTGCAGGAGTATCAATACTCTTGGGCTAGTATCGATATTTTCAGTATGATTTGGTCAAAACATTGTCCAAGAGGCCCTAGGCCCATAGTATGACCATAAATGGAATAAAATAGGTGTAAAATACTATAATAAGTTCTATAGAATGTGTTTAAAGTTGGGTTACAATGTATGAAATAGTTGTAGGGGTATCGATACCTTAGGTAGGGTATCGATACTTCAGAGAGGGTATTGATACTGTAAGGCCAGAATGGATACCAAGGGTATGGTTTGAACTTTAAATCATGAGTAAGTGTATAGGAAAGAAAGGGTATCGATATTGTAAGGCCAATATTGATGCCAAGGATAGGAAATGGGCTTTAAGTCAAGAGAAAGTATAGAGGTAAGTGAGGTTTCCCAAAAGTTTATAATTACTCTTAAATAAGACTACAAGTGAGAACAATAGTATTACTTAATTCAAATGTATAAATAAGAATAAATTTAGGTGAAATAAAATTTGCCTTATTTGAATTCTCGAGAAACGACCAGGACAACTGAGTTTTTTTAGAAAGTCTAGTAGTGTCGAAAGTATAGATTCAGTCCGGATATCCTTAGGGAGTGCGTAAGGCACTTTAAGTTGACTAGTTTGGGCGCAAGGTCCGAAACTCAATGAGTGGGCTAGTCGAGACTGTGGTGTCCGATGTAGAGATTCTGGGGGCCATATTCTAGGTAGACTAGAGGGGTGTATGAGCTCCGAGATACAGAACCCTCAGCCGTACCATGATGTCTACTATATAGTAGAGAGTGAGTTACGAGTATACTCACTAAAGAAAAAATAGAACATAACAAATAATAGTAGACCATATAATAACAAACTTGATAACTTGAGCATTTTAGTGATAAACTTTTAGTATGTTTTAGTTGTTAGTGTAGAGCTGAGCTAGTTAGCTCAGCCTTCAGATTGGTTTATGTGGGTAAGTCAGTAGATCGAGAGTTCGAGGAGCAGTAGGTAGATAAAGGTTCAGACCCAGTGCAGATTCAGAGTACGTCTCATCAGTTTTTGAAGGGAATGTATATTTTATAAACTCTGTTGTATCAGTTGAGTCGTAAATTTTATTAGGAGTCGGTCTGTAATATTTTGATTGTAAATATTTGTTTTGGGAGGTCCCCAATATAAAGCTTTAAATTATATTTATTTTATGGATGTTTTTATTGGTGGAAATGGTCGTTTTAGTACAAGAAAAGAGTAAGGTGTTGGTTAGCCACTCTGTTAGTTTCGTGTGGCATCTTGCATCGATCGACTGTGTGTTTTATTTGTCTAGGGTGTTACAATATATTTTCTCAATAGCTTGATCAGAAGGGAGACAATCATCGAAAAGTTTTTTTCAAACCTTTAATAATAACCAGTAAGTCCCAAGAACTTCGAATCTCAGAATCACTCTTTGGAATTTATAATTCGACTATGGTTTGTACTTTCCTAAAGTCTATTCTTATCCCCTCAGCTAAAACCACATGGCTAAGAAATATAATCTTAGACAACCATAACTCACATTTTATCAACTTAACATATAATTCTTTCTCTCGAAAAGTTGGGAGAATCATGCAAAAATATGCATTGTATTATTCTTTAGTCTTAAAATAGACCATATTATCATCGATGACCACTACCATCAATTAGTCCAAGTATAACTGAAATACTCAGTTTATCAAAGTCATAAATTTTCAAGAACATTCGTTAAACCAAACGGCTTTACCATAAACTTGCAGCATTCATATTGAGTCTTGAAAGCTTTCTTAGGAATATCTTCTTCCTTAATCTTTAGCTGATAATATCCAGATCGGAGATTAAATATTGTAAAACATCAATGCATCTTTTAACTGATTAATAGATCATTAATCCTTGAAAAAAGATACTTATTCTTTATTTTACCTTATTTTGACTGATAATAATCCATTCATAATTGCATAGTCTCATCTTTCTTTTTCACATTAACACTAGTACATCTCAGATGACACACTTGGTTCTGTAAGTACCCGATCTTAACAATTCTAATAACTACACCTTTAATTTTATGGGCTTAGTCGGAGCCATTCAATACGAGGCTATAGAAATAAACGCAATACCTGGTAACATCTCTATTTTATATTCTATACCTTAATCTGGAGGTAATCCAGGTTACTCTTCTAGAAACATATATAAATACTCTCAAACAGTTAGAATATCTCCCAACCCAACCTTAAAATTCTACATATCCTTCACATTGATTAATAAGATTTAACAACTTTGTAATAACAACTTCTTGGCAGTTACTGTTAAAATCACATCAGATAACGTATTTACTTACCACTATAATCTCAAAACCTTTCGAGTTCTTTTAAATTAATCGCTTTAAGTAATAATTCATCATTGCATGGTAGGAGGCAACCAATTCATATGAAAAATTACCACTGAAAGAGAATTCTATCAAATCCGTCAAGACTCGTGACTTTGAATTTTTAACAGACAATTACTGCCTGCTAATAAGACTCACCCTCGCATTCTAGCCCAAAGAGTTAGTCATGCACATGACACTTAGGGTCTATTCTATCAGAATGTCCCTCTATTTAATCAATGCAATACTTGTATATGAACAAGGATTTCTTAATCTTACACTAGCACTTCCTATGGTATCGCGCACCATCAAAATCAGATTAATCAGGAGAATTATAATTAACTATATTATTATCACTATCTTCTTATTCTCAAAACTCTTGTCCGATCATTTACCTTAAACCTTCTATTTTAGAGATTTTCTACATATACTATACTTATTCACTTTCATTAGTAAGGAGTGGCATCAATCAAATTATATACATAACATATCAGTAACAATGACATTCTAGTGGCATGTATACACTTTTCAGCTCGAAATAAGTTTTGTTTAGGCCTATAATCGACTAAACTTGATGTCTAATACAAAAAAATGTAACACCCTTAACATGCATTCATAACCGAATACAAGTTAAGAATGTCACGTTTTTTGTATAACAGTTACTGTTTGAAAACGGTAAAAATTTTGTTTCTTTTAAAATTTCCAAATTTAACCATTTAAACTCAGATTATTTAACAACATAAAATCATAATATAATATTTTAATTTTCACTTTACATTTGATCTTGCATAGTATCTGGGCAATTTAATACTATTTCATAACATAATCTAAAACTGCCTAATTTAAAACTTAACTGATTAATCTTTATAATACAATATTTTACTGCCGTCATGTATAACCATTTAGTATATGGGCAATTTAATACTATTTCATATCATAATCTAATACTGCCTAATTTAAAACTTAACTGCTTAATCTTTATAATATAATATTTTACTACCGTCATGTATAACCATTTAGTATCTTATCATATTTTCACATTTCTTTATTTCTTATACTATATCATTTCCCGTTTGAGCACAATTTCTAGAATTTTCTTTTTACAACACTATACATAAAATATTTGTAACATCTATAATCAGATTTATTCTAAAACAGGTTTCTTTGGTTGTTGTCTACCTCCGCACGACCTCCCACTGACAACAACTTTTATTATATTATCTTCATTACACATATATACATATCATTCATATGTAAATTCAAACCAATATAATTCATAGTTTATAACCATTCAGTGTAATTTACACTATGTTTATAGCATTTTACTGTAAAATGTAATAATTAAACTTGTATCGTTCCTTATCATATACTCACTCTTTTCCTATACTAATCCTTTCACTATATTATTCTTTTTCCCGTATCGTTCCTTTCACTATACTGTTCCTTTTTATGTACTGACTTTTGTATTATATTTTTTATTACACTATTTCTCTTATTGTATTGTATCTTTTACAGTATTATTCTTTTTCTTGTATCTTTTACACTATGTTTATAGCATTTTACTGTAAAATGTAATAATTAAACTTGTATCGTTCCTTATCATATACTCACTCTTTTTTCCTATACCAATCCTTTCACTATATTATTCTTTTTCATGTATCGTTCTTTCACATTACTGTTCCTTTTTCTGTACTTATTTCTTTACTGTATTTTTTTTTTATTATAGCATTTCTCTTATTGTACTTTATCTTTTACTGTTATATATCTGATGTTGTACTGTTTCATATAATATACCATATATTGTACTATTTCTTTAATTTCATTTTATAGCCAAGTATATAATCATGAGAATGTATGATACTCGAGTCTCATTGATTGATCTTTGTAGTATTCAATTATCACTCCACCTCATGCACCACAAAGGTACATGAGTCATATAAGTGATCTGTACTGTATATAATTATCACTCCACTTCATGCACCACAAAGGTGCATGAGTCATATGAGTGATCTATATTGTATTCAATTATCACTCCACCTTATGCACCAGAAAGGTACATGAGTCATATGAGTGATATGAACTATATTCAATTATCACTCCACCTCATGCACCACAAAGGTACATGAGTCATATGAGTGATCTGTACTTGTTCACTCTACCTCTTGCATCATTGACTCTCATGACTTATACACTGGGCTTGTATTTATGTCTTATATCTTTATTAATATAAAACATTTAAAGAATAATTATGAACTTCATACATTATTTTAACATATATTAATACTTTAATTAACTTAATAATTCATATTCATATAAATGTTTTAAAAATATTATTAACGAATATTTGATACTAATTTCTTTTACCAAATCAATACTAATGTTATTTTTTACAACCTTTCACTTGACTTTTCAACATTTCACATTTAACCACTAATAAACTTTTCTTTCAATTATAAATCCAATATTTAGTATATATGCAAATTAGTTCCTTAATATTCAATTTAAATACATATCAACTATTTTCACATTATATTAATTATAATACATTAACTTTACCCAATTGTAGTTTCAACACCAACTTTCCTAAAACTTATGAATTTATCTCTATCTTATACAACTTTTCACATTAAACCAAATCCCAATTTAACTATTGAAGTCCCTCTAATAATTATTTAGACTTTACACTTCATCTCATACTTAAGTTCTACTTTAATCCCTAATTTCTCCATATTTATAATTTAGTTCTTTAGCTTATATATTCTTCCAAATTTGATTCTAAATCATAATATCATAATTTCAACCATAAGTTAAATTCTTTTAAATTTTCAATTCAACTTTTCTATTTTGTTTAATATAGTTCTTTTTATCATTTAATCCTAAATTCAAAAATATTCAAATTCACCATCTAGAAATCAAATTTAGCACTCCAACTTTTAATCTCATCCTAATACATAAATTATTAAACAATTACACGTTAATCCTTATATTTCTCCATTTATGCGATTAAATCCCTATACTTTCACCATTTTCCAAATTGACCCAAGTCATATTCTAATCATATAGAATTACTCATTCATAATTTCTAAACCTTGTAAAATTTTACCACAAATTTCCTTATTTCTTTCCTTTGGCCAAATACTTTTAAGTTTTCCTAACATAGTTTCTTTTTTGATTCAAACATAAATTCATCCTCTAAGCAACATTTCCATGAAATTATCATAATTTCCGCATATGAAAAATGTCATAATTTTCATGCTAAGATAATAGATTTGGCTCATTTCAACCAATTAAAATAGCATATAACATAAAAATATCACAAAATGCATAATTTACAACCATTTCATATACTGGCAGTTTGTACTACCCTCAAAAAAGCATTTTTCTGTATTAATTTATACACTTAAAAATTATTCTGTTTGTACATTAAAAACTAGACTTGAATATAAATCTAACCATATAAGACAATTCTTCTAATTCAATTTGTACATTTTATGGAAAAAATTTCAATCTAACTTACAGAATTTGTTTGGAGCAGAATCTGCTACCTAAGTTTCTAACCTATCATTGATTAAAAATTTATATTTTTTTATACACCTCTAAATCAGTATCTGTTTGTTTTAAACAAAATTAGACTGAATTACAAATCCAATGTAGAAAAATTGTATTTTATTCATTCTTATAGAATTTATGGTGATTTTCTAAACTTACTGCCCATATTACCAATTTAAACCGATTTCAATAATTTACATTCTTAACTTATTCACTCACTTTTATTATCTTATCAAATGAACACAAACAAATCAATTGAAGATCCTAACATCATCAACACAATCACCTTCAGCACAATACAATCATTTCCAACAATTACATAATTATGCTTTAATTTCTCAAGTCATGCAAAATAGGCTCCTAATACTCTCCAACTTGTTCAAATCAATTCTAATAATTCTCAATCAAATTCAAAGCAAAACAAATCAAATTCAACCAAGTTCTTAACATATCCATCAATGGCTAAATCACCAGACTAATCCCTCCAATATTTGTTATTCAACTTTCATGCATAATATAACCCTACAACACTCCTAATATCAAAATCTAACTTAATTTTATCAAATTATCAACTCCCCTTCATCCACCAAAATCACAAATTTCATCATTCAAGCATGAAACCAAGAAATAATTACACCAAATTGTAGAGAATTTAATGGAGATTATTTTCTTATTTCACACTTTAGCCAAAATCTTACTAAATTTGATCAAAAATGGAAAAGAAAAGAAATTGCTCACATTGGCTATGAGTTTCAGCAACCTTCTAAAGAAGAAACTCCCGAAAATTTTGGAAAAAAATCCCCCTCCCCCAATTTTGACTTTTAAAATCAATAAAAAAATCATTCATTTTGTGGCAAAAACCAAAATTGCCATTAATGAATTCCCAAAATTACAACCATGCACTTCATTATCTATATTTTAATATTATTAATAGATTTAAAAATCTCAGCTCTCAATATTTCTTTTTGACCCTCCAATTTCTAAAATTTCATTTTAGTCACTAAATTGCATTATCTCACTTTATAGAGCAATTCTCACCAAATTCCACTGATTCAGCTTAAATTTCTCTATTTAAAAATATCCATATATTTTTCCAACCCGAATCTACCTTCTTGAAAATTTTTATAAACTTTCGATTCGAGCCAATTGTCCGAATAATATACCGAACTTTATCATTTAATAGACTTTTATGCAAACTCCGAATAAAAATCTAAAACCTACTAAAATAATTGTCTTTTCTTGGGATGAACAACTAATTTACAAATAAAAATATAAATTTTGAAAATTTACATTGTTAGTTCCTATACTTTTACAACTTTATACTTTAGTCCCTAAATTTTCAAAATTTATACTTTAATCACTAATCAAATTTTTGGAATATTACACTCATAGCTCATATATGTCTCAAAATATGAGCTAAATATGTCATATTAACTATACAAACATTCACTGATCATAAATGCTTAAAATTTTGTTCCATTATTAACTTTACAATTATTCCATTAATCGTGTAAAATCATTAAATAATAATTGTGTCATATAAATCAAGCTTAATTTTAGGCAGAAACTTAGTAGTTAAATTGTAAACAATACTGCTTAAAAATTGCCTAATTTTAAAATATTTCTTTGTTCTCGTAAATTTTTTTATATTTGGAGAACTGGGAACTCAACTAACATTAAGAACTTTTCATACCGGCAGAGTGTTTACAGGGGTACTGCAGAATATGTATTACAGAACACGTCACGGGCATCATGCTTTTTATGTTATATGGACTTGTATTTAATTATTAAGAGAGAAGATGTTATAAATAAGGTGACTATTCCACCAAAAAGTTAATTTTTAGTTCAAAACGATCAATATGTAGAATCAGAACAAGTGATTGCTGAGATTCGCGCGGGAATATACACTTTAAATTTTGAAGAGAGGGTTCGAAAACATATTTATTCTGATTTAGAGGAGGAAATGCACTGGAGTACCGATGTGTACCATTCACCCGAATTTACATATAGTAATGTCCATCTCTTACCAAAAACAAGATTAGTCTATTCGACCTGGAAGTCATTGTCAAGTCATCCACAACTATTTGTTTAGTCAAAATAACAATTCAATTTGATCGAATCGATTCGTTTTCACTTCATTTCGGATTTTTTGAAATTATTTTTCTAAATACTAATACTAAATAAAAGGAATTTGAATATCTAACTAATATCTAATATGTATTAGAATTTTAGAAATAAAAAAAACCTTCAAATTCGAAAATTCTATTTATTTTATTCTAAATCTAAATAATATATATATATATAATATTTAATAGAATATATTGAATATATATTTAATAGATTCTATATGAAATTATGTTTATGAAAAGATCTTTATTTTTCAAACTCTGATGTGTCAACAAATCCATACAATTAAGTTGCTCTTAGATCCGTGTGACTCAATATTAGATTCGATTTGAGTTGAATTAGGTTTGTTTTTTTACCTTTACTGGATTTATATTTATAGCCCTAATAATATATCTTAGACATTTCTTATTCGTATACAAACCATCTAGAAAATTTAAAATAGTAGGATGTCATTATTGATACATGTAGTTGTTCTTTGTTGATTGATGCCAACTCGGCTCCTTACTTCACTTGCCCTTCTTTACCTAAGCGTGAAAATCATCACACGCTAAGTATTCACTTAGTGAGGCATTATAAACAAACTAAGGTGGCATAAAATATTAAACAACTTAACAACATCATTACATTATATTTATGTATATAAAACTTAACTTAAAATATCATAACAATTCAAAACATTAAACTTGAATTCAAATAAAATCATTAAATATCCAAACCGATTTATTCAAGCCATCTTTCCTCATCAGAGATGTAACTTCCTCAATACCGGGTTAGTGATCAAATTGTAAAATTTTAGAATTTATTTGGTTAAAGTAGATTAATTGAATAGTTCAAGGATTTATATAAAAATTTTGTGTAGGACTAAATAGAAAATAATGATGAATGGAATGGCAAAATGGTCATTTTATCAAGAAATGAATTAAAAAATGGTTTATGAGAAGAATATATACACGTGGAGAAAGATAAAAGAGAAAAAGGAAGATTTCTCCTGAAAACTCTTTTCTTCTTCTTATTCAGCCGTGAACCTTAAGAGAAAAGGTGAGTTTTCTTGTTAGTTGATTATTAGTTGAAATTAAGTTTGGTTTTTGATCATTAGATGATACTTAAGCTTAAGGAAAGCTTAAGTTATCTTAAAACTATAAGATGAAGGAATTATGAGGGATAAAAGATAAGGAGTCTTTAAATGAAATCTTAGCAAATAGTTGATAAGTGGAATTTGAAACTAAATTTGACTTGTCAATAGTTAAATTGAGAGATATGAAGTGATAGAATTGAAATTAGAACATATTGAAAATTAGGTATGATTCTTGATTTCCATATAGAGGATGGAATTTTGAGGATAAGGATGTGTTGAATGAATAGAAATTGGTTTTAGTATATGTACTTGAGTTAAGAGTACGAAAGGGATTAAGGCATAAAGTATTTGAGCTGAAATGAGTAAATTTCCGGGTTTAAAGTTTGAAAATATGGGATTGAGTATCGGTACTGCTTCATCCAGTACTGATACTTCAAGAGAAAAATGATGATATTTGGTATAGGAGTATCGATACTGGTTGAACATTATCGATACCATAAGCCTGAATTTAATGAAGTTATTCATGAGGTATCAATACCTGGAGGGTAGTATCGATACCATGGGTATCGATACCATAAAGAGAGTATCGATACCATTTTTGAAGTGAATATTACAGAATGCAAAATGGGTATAGATACCCAGACTTGGTATCGATACCATAGCTAGGGAAGTATCGATACCCTATAAGGGGTATCGATACTACTTAAAAGGAAAAATATAATTAAATCTTTCTTTTAGCATAAGAAATTAAGGATCGAATTGTAATACTTGGAATGTATTATTGTGTAGATATTGAGCACAAGCAAGTTTCAGAGCGATCGAAAAGTTAGAATCGTTCAAGAAAGAGAAATCAAGCTATAGAAGGAATTGGAATCAAGTGAGGCTAAGGTGAGTGAATACTCTAGGTGTAGTTCAATGGAAATTAGACTTGTGATAAGTTTATTTCTTATATTAGTTTTCATAGTTTAATAGTTATGAACATGCATATATTATGATCTTTATAAACACATGCATGAGTTATATATATGTTTATATGATTTGATATATGCTATTTGATTCATGTGTATATACTTAAATAACATATGTTATATGACATGGGATTGATGGTTATACGTACATGTGATATGTGACAGAAGAGATGAAATATGTGTTTATAAGAGAAAAGTTATGAATACATGAATATATAAAGCATAATGATAATGCCCATGTTATGTGATATGAGAACTATAGGTATAGTTGGCATGCCAAGATTCGAGGGTTACATATATCCTCCGGGATATATGATAGGTCCTTCGAGACATAGATAACGTCCTTCGAGATATAGATTTCACATGCCACTCATTGGATTCTTATATGAGCTGTGGTGACAGTATATGTGTGCATAACCTCAAAGTACTCGCATATCTTAAGTTCTCAGTAATGTACATGGGCTTATAAAAGATATAAAGAGTATGTACATGAGTATATGTTAACATGTTATTATTGTTTACATTGAATCATATATGACATCATTGAATCATGAGATGATAAGTATCTTTGCATTTGGATAGTTAGAATACATGTTCATATTTATAGGTATATAGTTTTATGCCTCACTAAGTCTATGACTTAGCGTGTAAGTGTTTTACACGTAGGTACTGAGAAGCAAGACGATCAGGCTTAGGATCAGCAGGATAACATACATCTACTCAAAGACCATATCATAAGTAAATTCACAGTATGCAATTTTGATGTATCAAAAGTGTTGGCATGTAGAAAAGTGTAATTTACATATGCTCTGATCAATTTTGTAATGTTTTTGAACATATTGATGTAAATGATTAACTTTATATTAATGAAAGTTTAAATTTTCTATTGTTTTTATAAATGTACATGTTTTGAAAAGTCAATGTGACACTTCATATTCGTATCCGGGTCAGGTACGGGTTAGGGGTGTTACAAGAGACCTGAATATCATCATCTCATGATTTTGTCAAAACCATGACAATTATTAATAAACATAATAATCATGCCATATTCTAATGCATTCAAATAATTTTCAGAACTTTCTTATTTTATTATTATTTTCCACTTTCATATTCATTCACATATTCATTTTCATATTCCATGTCCATAATAAGTACTTTCACATTTCATAATTTATTTTCTGAATCAGAACTTATTTCCAGATTCATAACTTATTTTCAGACTCATAGTTTACTTTCAAATTCATAACTTATTTTCAAATTCATAGCCCAATGCATATTTATGAGAATGCAATGTACGTGAGTCATAGATAATGTGCGAACTAGGCACTTCAGTGCCAAATCATCAACATAAGGTGCACTCCAAGTGCAAATCAGATCATATGCACCAATGGTGCCATACATAATGTACACGAATGTACCATAACTTAACTTAACTTGAACTTTACTCAACTTCTTGACATGTCAAGTGTACGCACGACTCTTTATGTAACATACAATGGGTTTTTCCATTAATTATTATATATTATTCAATTATAAAAGATATTAAAATATCAACATATCCAACTCTTTATATCATAACATAATGGGCAGTTCATACCTAAAACATTTCATTTCCACAGAACATATATATCATAATCATTGTCAATTATCTTTCTTTAACATATAAACATCATATTCATCATGTAATAAATATCATAACTATCATACCAATTGTAATAAAGTTGACTTATTTCGAGCATTTATAATAACCTATAAAATAGGAGTAATATGAAAACATAATTTATGACATGTTTTATATGTTGGCAGTATTCACTACTTGCAAAGAAATATTATTTTGTATTAATCTACACACTTAAAAATTATTTCGTTTATACCACTAGAAACTAGACTCGAATAAAAATCTAACTATATAATACACTTTTTTCTAGTTCGTCTTATACAATTTATAGTGAATTTTCGAAGTTGACCTAAAGAAGCTGTTTTGAGTAGAATCTGCTGCCCTGCTTTTTGACATATCCTCAATTAAAAATTCATATCTTTTTGTATACTTATCTAAATTAGTATATGTTTTTTTAAAAAAACTAGACCGACATACAAATTTGCCCTACTTTCTAAGCCTAGGGATTTTTTTCACAATATTTCCCAATTAAATTCTTAGGGTTGAATATCACATTGGTTAGGGTTCTTGATTTTCACTTGATTAAAGCATGGATTCCACCTCTAAAAAACATTTCAAGGCTTCTATAATCAAATCTCTAACATAATTTAACCAAATCATAATTTTCTCAAAACCCTAGGTCATGGCCAAATGAAATTCCACTCAATTTCAAGTAGTTTTAATCATCATACAAGCTTTAAAATTAATCTCCAACATCAAAACTTAAAAATATTTCATCAAATCCTCAAAATCAACAAACCCTATATAAACCCTAATTTTCAAACTCATCATATAAACATTATCTCCATGTAATATTTATACCAAATGATAGAGAATTTCAAGGGGGTTAATTCTCTATCTAATAGCATAATCCAAAAATCAATCAAATAAACTTAAGAATGAACTTAAAAATTCTTACCTTAATAGCCATGGTGGTTCACGTTTGGGGCTAGAAGAAGCTGAAATTTTCTGATTTTTTCTTCAATTAAAACATAATACACTTGGCTTAATCAAATATAAATGAATTTAAAATTCTATTAATGTGAAATTATCATTATACCCTTAATAAAACATGATAATTTCAACTTTCCATTGCATTATCATCCCTTTTAATATTCCAAAGTCAAAGATGAACAAATAAAAATCGACTTTCCACCTTTGCCCTTGTAATTTCCTTTAGACTTTACTACTTTATAGCTTTTAACACAAATTCCGGATCAAAATTCTAATTCCCACGAAAATGTCATTCTTGGGGTTAAACTATTCATTTACAGTGTCAAAATACATAACTTTTAAAAATTATCCTTTTAGTCCTTAAAAGTTTCCAACTTTCTAATTTGGCCACTAAACTTTCAAAATTTATATTTTGGTTACTAAAAAAATTTGGGGTATTACATAAGTCACCCCTTTCAGTTCAAGAGGTATGATGAGAATGACTATAGTGTTTCCATTTAGTATTTAACCTGAGTTACGTATCGGCCAGTAATTATTATAGACAACAACCAACAAACCCAATAATCGTCATAAAATAGCATCGGAATGTGTATAGACTTCTCTAGAGATATAAATAACTAAAATACCCTTAAGTTATAATTAATCGATTAGAGTAGCTTAATAAACTATCAAAGTTAACAAAATAGTAAACCCTAGCATAACATTCTAGATGAGAGACGATTGAGATAACAGCTAGTGAGAGGATGACCTCACTTTAGTGTGTCTAACTATGCTAAGTGTAGTCAGACTACCTTAATTGCCCTAGTGGGGCACTGTCAGTGTGTGAGGCACTTCAGGAGCTAGCTATGGTGCGAGGCCCGAACACTCGCGAGGAGTGGGTTAGCGGTGTCAGTGTTGTATGGCTTTTAGGCCTTAGATATGCATGTATAGTTGCATCAGTCCAGTACTATAGTTATCAAAAAAAGCTTGGCTTAATGTTGTTTGATACCAAGCCAATGCTTCAATTTAGTGGGAATATCCGATGCTATTTGATACCAAAATTATTCTCCATGGTCTACCTGATGCTATGTAATACCAGGAGATCATCCAGCAGCTTAGAGGGGACCTAACCGATGTTATGTGATACTGATACCCCTTCTTACTAGGCTAGTATATGATGTTATGTGATACCATATACTAGCATAGCATAGCTAGTGTTGCATTCAGATAATGCATAGAAGAGTCAATGTTGCATTCAAATAATTCATAAGAGTAATAGAGTCGCATTTAGATAATGTGTAGCAGTTACAATCACTAGGGTTACAAACCCTTTAGAGGTGTACTCATGGCGAGGCCCTTGGTAGAGGATTAAGGGAATCGTGAGACTCATGTTTCAGTGATAGAATAGTAAAACCCTTAACTAGGTATCACTTGATCTAGATCATGCATGTACCTACTGCTTAGTACCCTGTCTTCAGCATGTTTGTGTTTATGAAATTCTTATGCTACTCTAGATTAGTGATTATAGTGCTAGTCTTTGTAAGCTCAGTCTTTGGATGTTTTTCATTGGCAGGTCAGTAGCTTGGGCAGTTCGTGGAGCACCATTGCAGCAAGACTTCCAGAATCTCCATCAGAGTACTGTATTGTAGCTTTAGTGGGCACGAATATTCATAGAACCTTACTCATGTATTCAGATTTATAAGAAAGTGTTTGTAATATTTTGATTTAAATTATGTGTCAAGGAGCTCCGGTTTATAAAATGTTTTAAATACTACTTTTTATGTTGTATGATACCATTGAGTATGTTTTTTTTAAAGAAAACAAATAGGTTTTGAAAATCAGGGTTGTCTCGATAACACAATGTGGCACTTTAGGCACAATCGGGTCTAGAGTGTTACACGTCCCACCAGCCATGTATCTATGGATGGGCTGAGGGGAGTACCGAAGGTAATTACATCCCTTGAAAATTTCAATTTCTCTTGTAATTTATATATTTTCTTTGTATTTGATGTTGATGATCTAATTTCACACTAATTGAAATCTTGTAATTTCACATACCCTAACTTTTTAATATAACTTTTCAAAGGTTTACAATCCCGACATAAAATCTTACGTCTATCTCTGTATGTATCTTTATTTCTTTCCTACCACCCAAAAAATATATACTTATTTTCATCTAATTAGGTGGAGTTTTCGTACAAAATCCGCCCAAGTAATCTCCCTATTTTTAACTCACGGATGTCTTGTCCCTCACGTTGCCTTCTCCAACCTTGTAATGGTAAAAGAAATAATGTTTGAATATATCAAAGTCCCATATATATGTGTGTGTGGATTAGGACTATATTTATCATTTCACTCTGGAAATTTGAACTCACGTGAAGAAAAAGGGACAATCATTAAGTTTGAGTAATTGATTTATCCTCATTTTCTACAAAAATTAGATAACATGAAATCACTCAAAGAAAATTCAAACAAGACGATTTGGATTGGGATCATGACGAAATCATGAATCTTTTGCTTAAGTGTGCTATTTTAAAAATAAAAATTGATTGTTTGGTACTCAAAAGTTTTCAAGTTTTTTAATTTGACTTTTATATGATTTTTACATTAACTTCTTTAAAATAATCGATGGTCCACTTGACTCTATGTTGAATGCTTGAACATATGTTTTTAAAGAGCACTCACGTCTACACGAAATGGATTTTTCTGCTCATATTATTGTCGGACTAGAATCTTCAAACATATATATCTTCACATGTTTACATTTATTAGTTATATATATATATATACACACGTATTTTTTTTATTAAGCTAAGGTAATTTATAAAATAATATATATTATAAATATTTTTAATCATTTAACAATAAATATTCAATCATTCATGTTGCAGTCATTGATGCTCTAACCCAGACTCTAAGAATAATTTGGTTTGTGCATACATGTTTAATTTTTATTATTTAATAATTGTTTTTATTTCATATAAAGATAATTAAATATAAAAATATATTAAAATTGAAGAATTTTAAATCATAATTAAAGTAATTGTATAATGTTATATACTCAAAAAAGAGATAGCGTTAGAATATTCGTTTACTGATACTTAGGTATATTTCTTTGAATGGACAAAAAGATAGGTAGTATCTATCTCTAAATATTAATCTATATTGTCCATCAAAATTTAATATTAAAATAATAGAATACATTTTTAGTGCTATTTAGGTATATTTACTTCACAGGAAAAGAAATAAAGGTAATATCTATCCCTTAATAGTAATCTATATTGTCCATCAAAAACTTATATTTTTAATAATATGAAATTATATTTATTTGAAAAAGGAGAAAAAGAAAGTTGATATCTATCCCTAAATAATAATCTATATTGTCCATCAAATTCTTTATTTTTAGTGATATTTAGTTATATTTATTTAAAAAGGAGAAAAAGAAAGTTAATATCTATATATTAACAATAGGGATAAACATTTAATCAAGTTGATAAATCTTATTTTACGACTTGCAGTTGATTTGAAATTTTTTTGAGTTGAGTACAGTCAAGTCAAATTTTTGAGTTTTTATTTGAATTTAATTGTAAATATTTATAATATTATGTTATTATTTTATTCAAATTTAACTATTTTTTTATGAATATATATATATATATAAAGTTACAGATTTTCTAACGTGGATGACTTGTGAAAGGACAGTGGGACATATGCTCCTTTATCACCCCCCATTGAAGTTGCAAGAAATTATTGCAGGTGCTTAAGCCATTTAGTGTACTGCTATGATAAAAATAAATAAATCATGTGAAAATTTAATTAATCATATCCATTTAATAATAATAAATTTATATATTAATCAAATGTTTAATTCTCTTTTGAAAAAAATATCCATGACATCATCTTAACAACAACAATTAAGGTGGTGTTTGGTTCGCTAGAATGTTTATGAGGGAATTGGAATCTGTGAAGGAATTAGAATCTGTCAAAAATTAGAATCTAATTCCATATTCTGTTTGGTTGGCAGGAAATGGAAATAGAATTGGAATCAAATTTCATATTCTGTTTGGTTCGCAGACTTGTCAGATGAATTTGATTTCAATAATGTAAAATGACAGAATTACCCTTCTTATTTTTTTTGTTTTATTTTAATTTATTTTACAACTTACCTGTAGTAATATATTATAAAAAATTAAAAAAATATTAAATTTTCATTTTATTGATTGATTATTCATTTCAATAAATTATAAAAATCATTCTAATAAACATCATAAGTTAAAATCATCACAATCAAAATATGTTAATAAGTTACCAAAAGATAGAGCAATATTTCGATATATTCCAATCGGAGTATATTAATTAGTTACCAAAAAATATACCAAAAACTATTTTTATTCAATATATTAATTAGAAACCCGACCCGACACGACACGAAATAATAAAAAATTATTTTTATTCAATAAAAACATTTACTTAATTGAAAAAAAAAATTATATATTGTAATTATTCCTAAATATATAAGGTAAAACTATATATTTTTTTCGGGTCAGGTCCAATTTTTCACCCTAAACCCGAACCCGACCCGACCCGAATATCACACTTAAAAAAACCCGACCCGACTCGACCCGAATATCACACTTAAAAACCTGACCCGACCCGAACAAAATAAAGTTTCACCCGACCCGAATATATGAATTAGAAATCCGACCCGACCCGACCCGAAATAATAAAAAATTATTTTTATTCAATAAAAACAGTTACTTAATTGAAAAAATTATATGTAGAGGGGTATTATTTTAATTATTCCTAAATATATAAGGTAAACTTATATATATTTTCAGGCCGGGTATTTTTCACCCTAAACCCAAACTCGACCCGACCCGAATATCATACTTAAAAAAACCGACCCGACCAAAATAAAGTTTCACCCGACCCGACCCGAAATAATAAAAAAATATTTTTATTTAATATATGAATAAGTTACCAAAAGATTGATGAGGGTAGTATGGTCAAATTTCAATTCCCTCCAACAAGGGAATTGAATTCCATCCATTTTTGGATGGAATTCACTTTCACTCATTTGATGGAAAGTTGAATCCATGAGGGATTCCAATTCCCTTGGAAAACTTGAACCAAACATGGGAAAGTGGTTAAATTGGATTCCAATTCCCACCAATTCCAAGGGATTCCAGTGAATCAAACGCCACTAGTGTTTTTAATTTAGAGCTATTAATAATACTCAAAAAGGTAAACTACATTATTAGTATTTAAACTATTACTTTTACTTTATTTTGATACACAAACTTTATTTTTTTAAATCATACCTAACATTTAATTTCAATTTCAATTTGATTCTCCACAGTTAAAAACTTAACGGTGATGTTAATATATCATCATAAGATAATACTATATCATCATTGAATTTTTTTAAAAAAAATATCACATCAATAGTTTTGTTAAGTTTTTAACGGCGGGAAACTGATGAAATTTAAACTAAACTTTAGATTTGATTTTGAAAAATAAAGTTTGGATACCAAAACAAAAGTAATAGTTTAAATATAAAAATTTAAATAATTGTTAAAATACTAAACATGTAGTTTACTCTATTATAATAATAATAATAAAAACACTACATTAAAGAAAAAAATTGAATATAAAAATTTAACATTATTAATCCTGCATGAACTAAGCAACATCAACAGTTAAGAGATTTGTTGTTATTCATTGATGTCCTTTTTTTTAGTATAATATATGCCAAATGACTTAGAGTATTTGAACAAATATTACCTTATATTCACCCCAAATTTATAAAAAAAAAGGTAAACTACAGATTTAGTATATAAACTATCACTTTTATTCTATTTAGTACCTAAACTTTCATTTGTTTCAAAAGCATACATAACGTTTACTATTTGTTTTATTTTAGTACATTGTCGTTAAAAACTTAACGGAATTGTTGCACGTGGCATTTTTATGGGTAAACTACTCCATTCATCTATCTTCTCATTGTTATTTGGCCCACTAAAGTTTAAAAATTTGTAATTTAACTACTCAACTTTCAAATTACTTTTGTTTTAATCACTCTAATTTATTTTATTAATATTTTTGTGACATGATATTTTTATTATTATTTTATTATTATATAATTAAAAATAAATTTAAAATTATACCAAAAACCCTAAACCACAAAATCACTCACCCTACGCCTCACTCTTATCGGCCTCTCCAACTTGTCCCTTCCTTTTTTTATTTTAATCATATATTAATAAAAATAATACTTAAAAGATGTCATGTCATAAACAATATTAATAAAATAAGACAGAGTGATTAAAATAGTAGTAGTTTGAAAGTTAAGTGGTTAAATTGGGAAAAATAAAACTTCAATGACCAAAATAAGAGTGAGAAGATAGTTGATTTTTTTAGTGGTGGTGTACTAAAAATAAAACAAAAGGAAAACATTAGATATGATTTTCAAACAAATGAAAGTCTATGTACTAAAACAAAATAAGAGTGATAGTTCAGGTACTAAATATGCAGTTTATCCAAAATATTAATTAATCCTGAAAACTGCCAACATAGGCGGTGTATCCTGGGATTAGTCAAGGCAAAAGACAGCCGCCGTCTGTACGTAGCTTAGGAATAACGTGGTAAATTGCTATATTCACGTGGCAAAAAGGCATACGCGTACACAAAAATTTTTGACACGCCATCAGAAAATTATCTGATGTCTGATGCCATAAAAGAAGTTCACATTTGGTTGCATTTGCGGTTGCTTGTTAAAGCAAAGTCCCAATGCCAAAATTAAAGGGTGAAGTACCTACATGCTCACTTAACTGTTAGGATTCTATCAATTTAGTCACCTTACAGAAATCTTTCAATTGGATAACCCAACTTAAGATACAGTCAAAGTAGTCACCTTCATTAATAGTCACTTCTATTAAATCTTCTAATAATATGGCACCTTCAATGAAACGATAGCACAAATAATTAGATAATAGATCATAAAATAAGTTAAAATTAGCTTGACCCTTATTCCCATATGTAATGGGGGCAAGGGGAGGTAGGATAGTAGGCTGCCCCCCAACGCCAGGTTAAGAGCAGCTTCCGTGGGAGATCTTCGAATTATGAAATGCCCTCCGTGGGACTCGATCTCAAGGTTAAGAACCTTGCGCTCTACCAATTGAGCTGGATGGTCATTTCAGATCATAAAATAAGTTACTTTATTAAATTTTATACAAATGTAAAAATATATAACTAAAAATATCTACAAATGTAAAAAATATATAACTAAAAATAACTTACTTTATTAAATATTATAGTGTTATACAAATATATTTTAATAATTTATTCTTTGAAAATTACTTTATTTGTGTATATTTTAATAATGCATTCATGTAATAATATTGCATTTTAAATACATTTTACGTTGTATTTATACTGTATCTTAATTTATTAAACATTTTGTATATTTATCATAGTGATTCGATCTTGATATATTGGTTTATTTTTATTATATTCAAGAAAGTATTTTTAATATTTTTTAAATTATTGATAATACATACATCTTACAAATACAATTACTCAAACTAGAGAATAATGTTCTATTTAATTATTGAGATCACTCAATAATTTTGTATTGATCAAATTTTTTGTCATATGATTTTTTTTCTTCAAATTTGATTAGATCATGTGTAATGTGTAGGGATTATTTAAGTTGACGAGTTTTATTTTATAACTCAAACTTTATTTGAATTTTTTGAGTTAAGTTGAGTTGTTGAAATTTTATTGAGTCGAGTTGCTCGAGTTTATATTTAAATTTAATTATATATTTATATTATTATGATATCATTTGATTCTAATTTAAATAATTTTCTATAATTGTATATGATATACGTATATTTTTTAAATATATTTATATGTAATATATATATTATACAAATTAAGCGACTAGACTTAACTTAATTCGAATTTAAAATTTATTTAATTTTATTTTTAATCACACCTAGTCTCGTGACATGACTAACTTTGACAAGCGTTGTATTGAACAGTAGAACAGTGCATGCGTCCCCTCCTCACCTCTCTGCTATAAATTCCTGGTCTCCTTTATTACTTGGTGTGATAAACTAATTAAATTGAACCAAGTTTTATCACAAAACATGGCTGTTAACATGACCTCCATTAAAACCTCATCAAATGGAGCTTGGCAAGGTGACAATCCCCTCGATTTCTCCTTCCCATTGTTAATTGCCCAAACCACTTTGATTCTTGCCTTCACCCGTTTCCTTGCTTTTCTTCTCAAACCCCTGCGCCAACCCAAAGTCATTGCTGAAATTCTCGTACGTATTTTATATTCAATTCTTCTTTGATTTGTATACCTTTGTTTTAGTATTCAAATTGATGATGATGACGACCAAGATGATGATTGGTTCTATGATTTTCAGGGTGGAATTCTGCTTGGGCCATCGGCTTTAGGTCGAAACGAAGACTATTTAAATCGGATATTCCCGTCATGGAGTATGCCGGTGCTGGAATCAGTGGCCAGCATGGGTCTTCTTTTCTTCCTTTTCCTTGTAGGTCTCGAGCTGGATTTAACCTCCATTCGTCGGACAGGAAGGAAGGCCTTTGGCATAGCATTATCCGGCATATCCATCCCCTTCATCTCCGGAATAGGCGTCGCTTTTGTTATACGAAAAACCGTTGACGGAGCTGACAAAGTTGGGTTTGGCCAGTTCCTGGTCTTCATGGGAGTAGCACTCTCCATCACTGCTTTCCCCGTACTAGCCCGAATCTTAGCGGAGCTCAAACTCTTAACGACTCCAGTCGGGGAAATCGCCATGGCCGCCGCGGCATTCAACGACATGGTTGCATGGATTTTATTAGCCCTCGCCGTTGCTTTAGCCGGCGACGGCCCTGGTGAACACAAAAGCCCCTTGATATCAGTCTGGGTCCTCCTCTCGGGCGTCGCTTTCGTCACTTTCATGATGATAGTAATCCGACCCGCCATGAAATGGGTCGCCCGCCGATGCTCGACGGAACGAGACGTCGTCGACGAGGCTTATATTTGTTTAACGTTAACCGGTGTAATGATATCCGGCTTCATCACCGACCTCATCGGGATCCACTCCATCTTCGGTGCCTTCATTTTTGGGTTAACGATTCCTAAAGAAGGAGAATTCGCAGAGAGATTGATAGAGAGGATTGAAGATTTCGTGTCGGGTCTTCTCCTCCCGCTTTACTTCGCGTCCAGTGGGCTGAAAACCAACGTGGCTCAGATTAGCGGCGGAAGGGCTTGGGGCTTAGTGGTGCTGGTTATAACGACGGCCTGCGCCGGCAAAATCATCGGGACGTTTACGGTGGCTCTGATGTTGGGTATGGCGGTGAGGGAGTCGTTGGCGCTTGGCTTCTTGATGAATACTAAAGGATTGGTTGAACTCATTGTTCTCAACATTGGCAAGGAGAAGAAGGTTAGTTTGCACCATTTCTTTATTCACTGCTAATAATCCTAATTTTATTTTTATATTTTAAATTTTTAAATTTTTTTATTTTGTAATATTAACCGATTACTAAATAAAGTATAGACGAATAATAAAATTCCTTTTAACTTTAATTTCTCGAGTAGAGTAGAAAACCAAACCATAATTTAAAGCCCATGCAACTGGGAGTTCCAATGATAATGTTTAGAATTTTGAGATTTCCTTGCCTCCCTTATTGACAACCTTGCATGTCGGCCGTAGCCTTTTTAGACTAACACATTGCTGATATTTCAAACTAAATAATTTGCATAATACTTTAATATTTAATAAAAATATTTATTTTAATCTTCATTTTTATTAAAATATTTTAACTTTTTTATTTAATTTTTAATTAAATAAAAATTCTAATTAATTAACAATAAGTATTTATTGTTAATGAGATATATATTATATTATCATTTATTTACACGTGACATGTCAACACTTATATATATATATAATGTCACATCATTATTTTAGACATAAAATTTATCATGTCAACAATATATAATGAATCATTAATTAATTAATAATTTTTATTCAATCAAGAATTATTTTATTCTAAAATAAGATGTTAGATTAAAATATTTAAAAAAAATAAGAATTAAAGTAATTATTTAATAAAATGTTAAAAAAAATCTCATAATTTTACCTAAACTATATCAGTAAATCTTACAAACGTGACAGAGCATCTATATATATTTATCCACTTCATTGATTTTTTTCTCTTCAAATTTATTTATTCACCCATATATTTTTATGTAATGTTTAAATTATTTTGAGTGTTGAATAAGTTAATGATACTGTAGGTACTGAATGATGAGGTCTTCGCTATACTAGTCCTCATGGCACTCTTCACCACCTTCATCACAACCCCATCCGTCATGGCCGTCTACAAACCGGCCCGCCGTTCCTCCGCCATTACACACCGGAAATTACGTGATTTGACCAACCCCAACGGCACAAAAGATGAGCTCAGGATCCTTGCTTGCCTCTATGGCCTTGACAACGTACCCTCGATCATCACCCTCATTGAGTCAACTCGAAGTACAAAAAAATCCCAACTCAATCTCTTCATCATGCACCTCGTTGAACTCACTGAACGCTCTTCTTCAATCATCATGGTCCATCGGGCTCGAAGGAACGGGCTTCCTTTCATTAACAGGCTTCGTAGGGGCGAGTGGCACGACCGAGTTGCTGGAGCTTTCCAAGCCTACAGTCAACTCGGTCGTGTCTCGGTCAGACCCACCACCGCCATCTCTGCGTTGTCCACCATGCATGAGGATATTTGTCACGTCGCGGAGACCAAGAGGGTGACAATGATCGTCTTGCCCTTCCACAAACAACACCGGAGGGGAGAGGGTGACCAGGAGACGATCGAAAATGTTGGCCACGGGTGGCAATTGGTGAACCAAAGGGTCCTGAAAGACGCACCGTGCTCGGTGGCGGTGCTGGTGGACCGTGGGTTCGGGAACCCTCGCCACTATACTGCCACTTCGACTCAAAGTGTTTGCATTTTGTTCTTCGGTGGAGCCGACGACCGTGAGGCTTTGGAGTTAGGTGGTCGAATGGCTGAGCACCCGGCGGTTAGAGTGGCCGTGGTAAGGTTCGTTGAAGAAGAAGGGTGTGAAAGAAATGGGGCAATATTGAAACCGGAAAAAGAAAAGGCAAGTCCCTTAACTCGTAAAATTATGACTCTGGTCCATATAATATATACTTTCATTTAAATCCTAAAAGAAAATATTATTTTCTTTAAAAGTTTTTATTTTTGAGTTGTTATATCTGTAGTGTATGTGTATGTTGTCAATAACTAATAAAGATTTTAAATATATTTATTATTTTATAATCATTTCAAACTATTAAAAAAATTGTATATTTGTTAATTGGATTATGCTAACGATGTTAGGTTTTGTTATTAACACAGGAATTAGACGAGGCTGCAATGGCGGAATTCAGGAGAAAACGGGATGGAATGGTTGAGTACAAAGAGAAGACAACAAGTAACCTTGTTGAGGATGTATTAGGACTTGGGCAATGTGGGGATTATAATCTTATAGTTGTGGGGAAAGGGAGGTTTCCATCACCGATGACGGCAGAATTAGCGGACCACCAACCCGAGCACCCGGAATTAGGGCATATCGGAGACTTGTTGGCCTCATCAGATCACAGTATCTTGTCGTCGGTGCTCGTAATTCAACAGCACGATTCGGCACGAACGGAGGAGACCTTAACCAAAGTTGTTCGGAATGATTGTGACAAGCTTAAAGGCGATGGGAACGCAGGCGTGGGAGAGATTTCAAAGGCTGTGTAGTTACAAATGACATGGTAAAGGTATGTAGTATATATACAACAATTGTATAATGTCATTATTAAAGAATAAGATTTATCGATTGAGTATAATTTGATTGATATAAAATAATATTAAATTAAATCTCTTTTAACAATTATTATTTTCTAGTTAATAGATAATTTTTTTGAATAATGTAAATATTGTATAGAATTATTAAAAAATAGAATTTAATAATATTAATATCTCCAAATTACCGGAATAGTATTATATTCTTTGTTCAAGTGAGCATCAAGAATTGATGTCCGGCACCCTTCAAAGAAGAAATAAAAGATGTTAAATCATACTCCCTGCGTCCTATATTTTATGCTTCATATGGATTATAAACATAATTTTCGGAGATATATTTAATCAAGGGAAATAATAAAATTATCTTTAAAAGGTGATTAATAGATTTGATATATTTATTTTGATAGATATAAAATGGTGAGACATATAAAAATAAAAATAAAAACAAAATATAAATATAAATATTTTTATTTATTAATTTTTAAGTAACACATTTTAAATAAGATAATTTTAAAAACTAAAAAACACAGACATAATAGAGGGGACTAGTGGGATCATTATTAAGGATTTGATTATCTGTAGTAGTTGGAGTATGTAATTATTACTATTTGATAATTTTATTTTTGTACTATTTCTATAAAAGAGATATTTTATATTATTTGATATATATTTTCTAGTTTTATTTTTCATTCTTGAATAAGGTTTTGACAAAAAAACAACACAAACAAATTTCACTTACTTCAATTATACAAAATTTGAAAGGTTGTTTTAATTTAGAGGAGACGAACACTTTTGAGATTATATCAATACAGATGAAATTATTTTTAAAATAATGATTTCTATCGTGATACAATAAATTATTTTATTCTCCATTATTTAATTATTGCTTATCAGTCAATGCTAACGATAATATTTCACAACAATATTAGTTTACTAACACGAACTTATTAACAATCAAATGTTATGACAATTTAATTTTAATATGATAGTTTGACATTTGCGTGGAAGATAAAAAGTTAATTTTTTAATTCATTTCATACCTTTTTTTCATTAAAGTTAAGGTTCTTTTTACTTATTTTTATTTATCATCGAAAATTATTATTATTTTGTAATTTTTTCCAATATCGTAAATATTATGAATTTGTCTCATACTCTTCTACTACATTTTTCAGTTTAAAATTTCTTAAATCTCTTTAAAACACACAAAATTACAACAACAAAAAACCATCACTTTTAAGGTTTTAGGAGACTCCGATTGAGGTGTTGGTGGCCTTTGTCAAGAAAAATAAAAAACATACCTGTTAGCTATTCTCATCGGACACCATAGAAGGAGATCAGTGTATTAATATATCAAATCTTTAGATAAATTTTCATTGATTTCAAACGAATTTCAAGAAAGATCAATCTTAAATATTAAAAAATAATAGTGAAATGAGAATATTTTAATATTGATTTTATTGTAAATAACGACTAATGATAGACAATGATTGACAATCAACGACATCCTAATAGATTAATTCCTAAAATTGAACTGCTATAAAGTTAATGATAAAATTGATAAATTAATTAAAGAATATAATCTTAAAATATTTTTTTTTGAGTATTAATATACCAACATCAAAAATATAACTTTTTGGTCACGCCATTTAAAATCTAATGATTTAAGAATACATTCATGCATATATAAAATTAAGTATTAATATTAAAATCATATTAATTTATAATTTAATAACATTTTCAATAGAAATTTTAAAAAAAAGTCAATATAATATTTTGTATAATTTATCTTTTAATATAGGCTTAATGTTCAAATAAGTGCCCAAACTATGCCTTTTTAGCCAAATAAGTTCCTACGGTTTTTTATCCATCCGGGTGCCTAACGTTACAAACGTTATCATTTTAGGTGCACACATCGACAACGTCGTTAGTTTTTCCCGTTAAGTGCCACATGTCAACACCTGATAATTTTGAAATTTATTTTTTTATAAAAATATTAAAAATATTATTATGTTTATAATAAAAAATCTCAACTTTTCTTATATTATAAAATAGCCCCAAAATATTAAATCCTAACCTATATCCGCCGCCAGCGCCTTCTCCGGCCACCACCATCATTTTCGACGTAGTCCTTGACATCATTCTAGTTATATGTCATCGTAGTTATGGTCGATTCATAGTCGAAATCACTTGGGATCACGATTTTCATCCTAGGGTTCGTGAGATTTAAAACGTCGATTTGTGGTCGATTGATCGTCAACCGGTCACGATTTCATAGGGGTTATGGTCGCCGAGGGGAGGGGAGGGGAGGTTGGGTGGAGCTTCTTCGACAGTAAAGGGTAGGGATGCACAAAGTCGCATTTAAATTCGATCCGGTTTTTTCACGTAGCCAAAAAATCAGATTTTAAAAAAACCGGTTCGGATCCTAACCGGTTTGGAGGGCCGGATGGTGTAACCGGTTTCGATTTGAAAAAAAACCGATTTTTATTCAGGTAAAAAAATCGGTCGTCCAATTTTTTCCAAAACCGATTATATTAACAGCTAGTTTTTAAACCCCAGACCGGATTTTTTGGGATAAAAAACGGATTTTATCAACAAAAAAAAATTTAAACCGATTTTTAATCTGGTAAAAAAACCGTTCGTCCAATTTTTTCCCAAACCAGTTATACTATCCGGTTTTAAAATATTCGATCTGATTTAAAAAAACCGGTTTTTCCCAAATCCGGTTTCGGATATTTTTTGTGCAAAATCGGATATTCGGATTTTTTGTGCACTCTAGTAAAGGGAGACTATCAACGTGAGTTTAGGGGTTGAAATGAAAGTTTTCAAAGTTTAGGTGTTTTTTCAAAATTTATGTTTTTTTCTTTTTTAAAAATATATAATTTTATTTTTTAAAATTTTAGATAAATTTTTTAAAATTACCAGGTGTTGAAAAGTGTCACTTAACGGGGAAAACTAACGGTGTTGACGACCTGGGCACCTAAAAGGGTAACGTTTGTAACGTTAGGCACCCGGATGGACAAAAATAAACCGTAGACACTTATTTGGCACAGAAAGGATAGTTTGGGCACTTATCTGGGAATTAAGCCTTTAATATATGATATGGTTGACCACGTGGAAAGAATATATGATTTCAAAATCTTCCCTTTTTGAATATATGATTTCTTTTATTTTTGGGTTAGCCGACTAAAGGACGATAGAGATTCCTGAAACCCAAGAAGATCATTGGACACTGCTCACACTTCCGTTTTATTAAGGATTAATATAAAAATAAATGTCTAAATTATACTTAAAATTAATTTTTAGTGTTTAAAGAATTTTTTATTAAAAATAGGTGTCTAAAATTTTTTCTGTTACACCTTTAGATGTCCGTTAAAAAATCTTTAATTGACACGTGTCACGTCTAGATTTAAAAAAAATAATAATAATATGCACCTAAAAGTGTAACGGAAAAAACTTTAAACACCTATTTTAACGAAAAATTCTTTAAGCACTAAAACGATTTTTGAGACATTCTTTAGTCACTTATTTTTTATTAAGTCCTTTTATTAAATATAATTTGTATGCATTGTTAAATATAATTAAATATATTAAAATACAATAAAATTTATATATTTCTTTTATTGAAAAAAAGTAAAATTACATCATTGTACCTTGTACTTAAAAAAATCAATGTGACCTCATATTATTTTTTTTCTCAATATGACCCTCCAACTCAGAAAATAAACACAATGTATCCATTTGACGAACGTTTTCAATCATTAAACTTTACAACAATGACGTGACAGTTTATTATGTTGATATGACAGATGACTGTAATACCCTAATTTTGTCTGGGTGCTTAGAGTCAGACTTGGGTGATCGAAGATTGAATTGGAGTTATTCCTCTTGAGAAATGGATTAACTGGCACATGCCTCAATTGATTTGAATTCAGTTGAATGGTCGAATTGAAGTTAGTTTGAACTAAAAGAGGGAATTCGAATTGTCTTAACGCGATGATTGGTTGGTGTCAAAATCCCAAAACCCAAACATTACAACCCACATAATCATTAATCCTTTACACAATCCATCAAGCCCAACATTACCATCGACCCAAATTCAATATCCATTACATTAAAACCATTTAACCATTGACCCATACAAATTAACCCTGGCCCAAATTCGTTTGACCCAAATGATTAGGGTTACCAGAAATCCTAACTAGAGGGTTCTGTAGCTTCAGCCGCCGCATTCTCTTCCAACGTGAGTAGCATGATCATGGTCCCCATTCCAGCAAAGACCCCTCACACCCGATCACCATTTCCTCGTGACCAGCGGTCGCAAGCAGCCCATCGATCTTCACACGTGATGCGTTAACAAACCCAGGTTTGGTCCCCACATGCTCGAATGCTCCTACCAAAATGCTCTCCTGCCAAAACGGTTATGACAGAAGCGACATAGCACACGGATTCGAGCTCTCCTCATCGCCAGCATCATATGTAGACAAATAAACAAAAATCAATTTGTATTTTTTTTCATTTGTTTTGAAAATGTAATAGGGGTTCTGTAAAACCCCCAGAAAAACACGATGTAATGGATCCTTATATCCCACAATTCAAAAGAAATATAAGCAGAGAACATATTTCAGATTTTTTTTTTTACTTTCCTTTAACATTTCTGGCAACTCATTTTTCAGTTCTTTTTCAAGTTTTTTTTTTTAAACAAAAAGGATAAGGAAGAGGGATCAATCGGGTTTACTTGAGACGATTAGGCTTCCTTCGGGGTCTATAACGTTCATGTGAGGCCTCCGTACGTAGATCTCACCAAGTTAAGTTATTGGGTCTGGAGTAGACATGCACAGAAGCCGGATTTCAATCCGATCCGGATCGGTTTTTATCTAATCCGGTTTTTTTCCATAGACAACAAACCGGTTTATAAAATAACCGGTTCGGATTCTAACCGGTTTGGAGGGCCAGATATCCTAATCAGTGAAACCGGTTTCGGTTTGAAAAAAAACAGTTTTTTTTTTAAAAAAACCGGTTATAAAAAAATCGATTATAATATTATTAAAATTACATCGTCATCAATTGCAACAAAGTTTACGGTAATTCAAATACTTAAAAACTTCCAAGTTCGATAAATTCAAATACTTAAAAACTTCCAAATTCGATAATTGAAACAAAGTTTACGATAATTGAAATAAAGTTTAAAAATAAACTACATTGCCATCTCTTCTTCATCATGTTCGCCTTCTTCGTTTGGAGGGGATATTCCAAGTTCGACTTCTTCAATGTGTAAGTTTGCTTCCAAATCGGCATCAATTGCATATTCTAGGGTGGTGATATGTTGCTTCCGAGCCGCTCCATCCAAATAATCCTTCAAACAAATGCATATTTCCACCGACTCGGGACTTAGTCTTGATCTCCGTTGCGATATAACCATGCCACTAACAGAAAAAGCGGATTCCGAAGCTACCGTAGAAGCTTGGACGGTTAGTAAATCACGGGCCATGGCGGCTAGAATCGGAAATTGTGTTTCCTTTTCTTTACACCAAGCCAAAATATCCAAACTTTCAAACTCTTTAAATGTCATTTTTGATAGAAAATCGCATGACATGTAATTTCCCAACTCGCTACTTGGGGTGATAGTATGTGATTGTTTGGATTGGGAATTTACAAGAGTGTTAAAAAGATTCAAATTTATGTTACTTGGACATCTACTAGATGATTCCGCATTCGTTCTCATTTGATCGTGTATTACACTACTTGATCCGTATTTAGTTAAATAAATTGCAAACATGTCTCGAAAACATTTGTTAAAATAATTTATTTGGTTTTGGACAAAGTTGGGTTCATCATCGGTTAGATTAAAAGCAAACGCAATTTGTTCAATTAGTGTTTCAACCCCGCCAACATTTAACGTTGGGTTTAAAGCGGCGGCACAAGTAAAAATGGGGGGAATCTCCTTAAAATATTTTAAAAGTTTTTCCTTCATTGCAAAGCCAATTTCTTGAAAAACTTCGGTTTCAAATTCAAAGTCATTTAGTCGGGTAGCCAACAAAAATATTTGATTAAGAACCAACAGGCTAGTAGGGTAATAAACACCGGATAAAAAAGTTGTTGCATTTTTAAAAACCCCAAGCAAATCGGTTATTTTGGCTATAGTTTCCCAACTCGAATCCGGATAAATGTTTGGGACATGACCCCTCTCGAAAAGTCGATCGTGAAATGTTTGCAATGTTTCCCTTTGCCTTAACGCGGTATGCATCATCATCCAAGTTGAGTTCCAACGAGTTTGACAATCCAAATTAGGACCCAAAGCTTTTTTATTAACCGACTTACAAAATCGTTTATAATCATTTAGTCTTTTGTTGTTGTTACAAAGAACCGATTTTATCATTGTTTTAAATTCTAATCTAATCGGCTCAATAACCTCCAAACCGGCTTGCACGGATAAATTAATTATGTGTGCAACGCAACGGGTATGAAAAAACGTACCGTCTAAAATCGATGAAAGTAATATATTCAATCTTGGAACCGCGTTTGTATTATTCGATGCATTATCAAAGGATATAGAAAAAACTTTATTTTCTAATTTATAAAGACAAATTACCCTTTTTAAAAGTGTAAATAAATTAGCACCGGTATGCGGCTCACCGAATAATTCAAACGCGATTGTTCTTTTCATCATTTGCCAATTATCTTGATCTAACCAATGTGCCGTAACGACTAAAAAATAATTTCCGGTATTATGAGGGGAACTCCAAACGTCACATGTAAGCGACACACCATAACGGTGTTCTTGGAATCCTAAAATCATTTTTTCCCTCGTCGTACGCCACATTTTTATAGCATCTCTTTTAAGGGTAGTACGACTTACTTGAATATAACGTGGTTGCATTAGTTGTTGAATTGTTTCCGTGAAATCTTCATCATCAAAGTGGTCGAATGGCAATGCTTTTGTAATCACGAACTTTGTAAACGCTTCTCATAATTTTTCGTTGTCGTAAACAAAAACACCACCTTGCGGTGTAAGATTCGATTGATTTGGATCCGATCTTGAGCGAAGTGCCTTGCATGATTTTGTCAAATGGTTCTTCAACGTTGTGTTTCCTTCCGGTGCAAGCAACTTTAGACAAAGTTTACGACGCGCCCTCCTCGAGCCATTTGACATCTCACATAAATCGTAGTGATCCCAAATATCTTTGTTTCGAGTGTGTTCGATCACTCTCACGACTTCAAGGTTTCCCCCGACAGAAGATTCAGCCTTGTTACTCATGATGAACAAAAAATTACAAAAATAAGATTTGAGAGATGTTTAGGTGTTGTGTAATAAGATTTGAGAAAGTTGTAATCAACCAAATACACCTCCAACCAATTTATACATGTTTAGGGTGGTAAAATGGTAATTTTTTAAAGAAAAAAACGGTCACAAAGCCTCCCAACGGCTATATTAACGGCTAGTTTTTTAAACCCAGACCGGTTTTTTTTTTCGGATAAAAACCAGTTTTTTATCCGGTAAAAAACCGGTCTAGGTTTTTTTCCCAAACCGGTTAAAATAACCGGTTAAAAATATCCGATCCGATTAAAAAAAACTGGTTTTCCCCAAATCCGGTTTCGGATATTTTTTGCACAAAATCGGATATTCGGATTTTTTATGCACCTCTAGTCTGGAGGGACTTCATCATTTTCAGGATCGAGGGGATATGGCATTTTTATAGGGTTTAGTTTTTATTTTGGGGGCTTCAAAATAAAGAAACAGAGAAGGGGGAAATAACATTCCGCAGAGCCTTCCACCGGCGTTAGGGACCTCCGTTGACTAATCCGAACGGCGAAGAGAAAAATATCTCAGAGCCGGCTCGATCCAACTACTGACGGAAGAGATCGGAGAGGCGAAAACCGAAGGGTCTCGACCCTATTTCACAGCGATGGAAACCGATTCTCATGAAACCAAGCCTAAGTCCGGACTCCCGACGTCAAGATGAGTCGGTCGGTGGTGGCGCTCTCCGCCATATTCCAGAGAAGTGAAGAGAGAAGGGATAGATTTTAGAAAAGAGAGGGGGAAGAAATGAGAAAATGAGGAGAAAAGAATCCAAAAAGTTTTATAGTGATTTCAGAATGACATTGTTTTGGTCTCTAACCTGTTCGTTTTGGACCAAAAGGTTTTAATCCTCTTCTCAGTCATCGCAAGTTTCATTTTGTTTAATTATATCCCTAAATTACGTTTATTTCATCTATTTTTCAAACTAATTGTCCTCATTTTATAATTTCTCTTTTTATTATGTTTTATATTAAATTCTGATTTATTTTCTTTGAGATCTCTGCAGTTTTACCTTGTTTTTATACGTAAGTCAGTTGTTTTAATTTGTCAATTCAATGTTTAATTTTGCATTTGCTTCAATTCAGTCACTTATATAATTCATATAATTAATATTAACCCTAATCATTTCTGTAATTTTTAATTCAGTCCCTAATCTGAAATTGATTAATTTATTGCAATTTAGTCCATGATTATTTATTTTATTTCAGTTTAGCCTTATTTTAAATTTATTTTATTAATTTCTCAATTTTACTTTCTTTTCAGGTCGTTCGAATCAAATTTCTGGCTTATATTTATTTACTTTAAATTGTTTTACTCATTTAATTCTTTAGCTTTGTTTATTTTATTATTTATTTTCTTTTAAATTATTTATTTTAATTAGATTATTTAATAATTGTTCTAATTTCTCTTTCTTTATTTCTTCTCAGGTATGTTTCTCAAGGTAAATTTTTATGTTATGTTAATTTAAATTAAATTTATTTATTTTATCATAACATGTTAATACTTAGATTTCAAGTTTAGTCCTTTAGGTTTAGATTACTTTTGACTTTGTCCTTATTTAGTATTTTACCCTTAGGTTTAATTTTTAATTGTTAGAACTCTTTCACCTTAGTCCTTTAATTTAGGGAGTAATTTGAATTGACCCTCGAATTAACATGCTAAAGGGACCATTTCGATTACTCAATTCAATAATTGGTAAAAAATAATAAGGATTAATAACTAGAACTTTAACTTTAGATCTAGTCCCTTAGCTTTAGGTTTCTCACTTTTTAGTCCCTAAACTTTAATTAGGTTTTTCAATTGACATAATTAATTAGGTCCTTAATTAGATCATTCACATTAAGTTAGGTTTTAATCCAGTCCTTTAATTTAAGGAGTAATTTGAGTTGTCCCTCACCTAAATGCTAAAGGGACCATCTCGATTATTTGATCCAATAACTAGTTAAAATCAAATAGGATTAATATTTGAGCCTCAATTTTTAGGTTTAGTCCCATAGGTTCTTTAAATTACATAATTTGACACTTTAGGTTAGGGGAATCCTTAATTAACTCACCTAGCCTAACTAGGTACAATAAAAAGTTGTTTGCTTGCATTTGGATTTAAAATAACAATGCAGTGTTGATTTATCAAGGAGTTAATGGCGTATTCTCAGCATTATGCTCAAGGGGTGACCGTTGGTAATTCCCGAAGTAGATGAACATCCTTTTCAAAACCCTTTATTTTTTAAATTTTGAGGCAATGTCTGGTTATTGGGCATAGTAATTGATCTACCACGTTCATGCTTAGGGGTAAATCGTATTGGCTTTAATAAATGAGCACTCTCTTGAAATCAAACTTCGAACTCCAAACTTCTAAATTTTAAAATAGAGTATTCAACTAGGTACAAAAATTTTTGGCATTGTGGGGGTATTAATCATTCCCCACGCGTAACCGAATCCTGAACATGTTTTCTGGTTTTCGCATACCCGAACTTGGTATTTTGATAAAAATAAAATGTTTTATTAAATTACTCAATTTTTATGGTGTTCTAATCGACTCCTTACATTTTATGAAAATATTTCAAAACCCTCATCGTTATAACTCATCAGCCTTTCCTCCGATGGGTCGGTTGTGATAGCTTGGCAACTCTGCTAGAGATATGTTGTTTTTCTAAAATAAATTGAGAGTCGAGACAAGTGTTGATTACCCTATATTTGGAATTTAGAAATTTTGAGTTTGAATTTATGTAATTTAATTTCATTATGTTTTTTCAAAAGTTGAAAATATTTTCTCTAGTTAATGCTTACACTTCTGTGAATATATTTAGAATTGTTGCATGTCATAGCTCTATACCCGAGCTTTCTCTTGTTTTACCTATGTAGGGGGAAACGACACACCTCACAGGAGCATTGGGCTTTCTTGTGTGGGTATGAAAAAATACATCTAGGGAGCATCCTAAGTGTTTATCCGAATATCAATTTTGATGCACACATTTAGTGGTGTGATCCCCTAGACTGAATTCGATTTGTAAGTTTGTAATGGGCCAAAATCGAAGTCCTTATTAACCTTAGCAGGTTGTAAAGACAGTTTGAGAACCATTGTTAGAACCAAACTGTCATATAGAGAATTTAGCAAGCCTACCCCGCTAGAGCCATGTGGATAACCTAAGAGAATTAGAATGTATGCTGTTAGGACTTCACTTTCTTTTGCGAGTTTTGTTTATAGCCTTATATGTGAGCTGTACTTTATTTTTTTTATTTTACTTGTTCACATTACTTTGATTATTATTACTACTAACTTGATTTTTTTTCTTTTGCCTTGTTGTGTTTGTATTTGTTGCATGAACATGACATCTCAAAGGTATTGATCCCTGAAATAGCTGGTTATTTAGAAGGTTCTTGAAACGACAATGCCTTTCATTGGCTTTGATAGAATTTCAAAGATTCCTTTATGGACAAAACAAAGCAACATGACAATCTACCTACTAAGGTAATAAGTTGAACTCAAGAAAATTCAACATTGAAGATAGTAGCTAAAGGTCACGTACTAGCTTAACAAAATGTCACTATAAGAGAGGACGAATAGCTCTGAAGATTTTTAAAGTGCCCAATTATGATGAAGGATGTTGCATCTAGCCACTCGCAGGAGTTGAACAACTATGAGATAGAGCTATATAATCTTTGATTTTCGGTTTCCCATAGTACCGAGACATTGTCAGTTATTTAAAGTTGTTCTAGGAATAGTTATTTTTTGGATCAATACCTTTGTTGCATTCACATTCTGCATTTGTATCTTTGCATGTTGCATTTTGCATCTGTATCTTTGCATTTTGCACTGGCATTTGCATCTGTGCATTCATTTTTTCTACATTGTACATTACATGATATCACTTAAGCATTTCTATATACATCAAACATGGAGTATGTGAGTACTTTCTAGAGGATTTCATGATCAATATCTTAAAGGTAACTTGAAGCCACCCCATTCGTACCTAAAGAAAAATTGAGAGCCATGTATGTGATGTTAACACCATATATGAAGTTGGGGCATACAATTGAGATTTATGGAGCACCAAATAGCAAGGTCCATTATTTGATTGACCCAAGTTTATGAGCAATGAATCAAGTTTCAATATTGTAATTATTTGAATATCAAATTAACTAAAAAAAATTTCACTTCTTCATAAATTATAGATTTTTTACAAGTGGCAAGATTAGACCTTCTGTATCCCGTCCAAAGTCTAAAATACCATTACTCGATTCTGTTGAAAACATTTTGATATAACAAATTAAGTTAAATGAATTTTAAGATTTTCCAAAAAGATTTTCTAAGTATATTCGATATAATTATTCGAATATCAAATCATTACTCTAAATCTTTCAAAAGTCATTTTTAATCTTACTCAAGTGTAAAATTAAGTTTTAATCTTAAAATAATTTTAAAATAATTTTACAAAGTATTTCGAACCGTTTCAAAGCCAAAAATTCCAGATTGCTCAGAGGGAACCGATTCCCCCCTGAATGGTTTGGCTTCGAGAATTCCAGTATGCTCAGAGGGAACCGATTCCCCCCAGGGGGTACCGATTCCCCCCACTATTCAACGATCGAAATATTTGAATTTTACACTTAGGGAACCGATTCCCTATGAGGGGTACCAATTCCCCCACGCTCCAAACTGTTTTATTAACTGATTTCACACTAAAACGACTATATTATATTCATTAATGATCCCCAGCATTCAGAAGTGATTCAAGGTGTATTTAAGCAAGCTTAGAAGCAATTGATCAACAACAAGAAACATCAAGCAACTAGAATCAAGAGAGAATCAAAGAGAAAGCATCAAACCTCAAGTTTGAGCATTTCAAGCCTATTTTTCATTCAATATTCATTTTGCTTTCAAGAAAACTTATTATGCTCAATTGTATTCATTTTTGAGTGTTCTTTTATTTGTTCTAGAATTGTGCAAACAATCTACCTTGTGAGGATTTCCTTGTAAGTTTGCAAATTTGTATTGTTCTCTTTAGGAGAGAGTGTTCTCAAGAATTTGGGGTATAATTCTTGAGGGTTTGTAAGGTTACTCTTTGTCCTCAAAAGAAAGACAAATTAGTGAATTTGTGGAAAATCCTTAGAGTGAATAGCTAAGGTAGTGGACGTAGACTTTGGTTGAGAAAGTCGAACCACTCTAAATCGCTGTGCAATTTCTTTCAATTTTCTGCAAAAGCTTCCACCAAAATTTTCATTGCCAATTCACCCCCCTCTTGGCCGATTCCGTCAATCGATTAACTCAATAATTGGTATCAGAGCCTCACTCATTTGAAGGTTTAATCACCTCTTGAGTCGATCCGGGAAGAGTTAAATCGATAAAGATAGCGTCTACTTCTGGTTCATTCTCCATGGATGAATCCAGACCTATTGACGTGCCTCCACACTTCAATAGAACAAATTATCGTCATTGGAAGAGGTGTATGATGATATTCATCAAAGCATTTGATATGGAAGCTTGGATGATAATCAAGAAAGGATATTCCTCTCCTACTAAGAAGGCAAAGAAGTGGAGTGTTCAAGAATGGAAGGAAGCTCAACAAAACTCAAAGGCTATGCACATGTTGTGTTGTGCAATTGATCCTAATGTATATAAATGAGTTTCTTCTTGTTCAAGTGCCAAAGAAATGTGGGATAAGCTTGAGGAGATCTATAGAGACAAGGAAGAAGAAGAACCAATAAAAGTGATGTCTCTATTAGCTCTCACAAAGCCAAAGGTATCTTCTAACTCAAATATATCAAATTCAAAATCTTTTAATGAGTTACAAGATGCTTATGATAAATTATTTTCGGAGTTTGAGACCATGAACTCCAAATACAATAAATTGATTTCTAAATTTATTGCTAAAAATGATCTTCTTTTGAAAGCTAAAACAGACTTGGAAAATCAAAATGAAATGTTGAGAAAGGAGTTAGAGCTTTCAAAAATAAAATCTGAAAACTTTGAAAAAGAAATTTTCAAATTAAAAGAACTTCTTCTAGAAATGAAAATGGATTTTGAAAATCAAAATGAAATCTTGAAGAAGGATTTAGAACTCTCAAAAATGAAATTTGAAAGTATTGAAAAAGAAAATTCCAATTTGAAAGATAAGCTTGAATGTTTAACAAGAGAAAAAGAGATCATTCTAAATAATTCATCTAGTTCAATAATGAAAATATGTTCACATTGTCATTATCATGGTCATAAGGAAAATACTTGCCCTTTAAAGAAAGGAAAACGATTTAAAATTAGACAAGTATGGGTTCCAAAAGGAACAAGAAGCATTGAAACTAATGTTCAAATATCCAAAGCAATTTGGATACCAAAATCTACTTAAATGTCTCTTGTAGGTGTGTGAGAGCAATGGTGATAAAGATGATGATATTCAAGATGCTCTAAGCCACACATAAAAAGGGAATGGGTAACCTCTAAACTTAATGTTTTTATTATTTGGTTGCTCATTCAGTTTATGCATGCAGAGGTTTTAAAATTTTGAATTATGTTTTATCTCATGTATGTTGAAAAATATTGTATGATGAACATGGTAATTTTTGGTAATGTTTTATAAACTCTAGTTCATCATATTAATTTTTGGTCAAAATTGTTTTAAAAAAGTAATTGATATCTCTTTAACAATTGATATCGATTTTTCAAGAACTTTGGTTTTGCAAAATTTTGACATGAATTTTTTCTTAATGTTTATGCATAGATTTTTGTTTAAATATTATAAAGTTTTAATGCATAACATTTTCAAAAACTTTATGCATGTGCTCTTAATCTCTATAATCAACATTGTATAATGTTTTATATGTGAATGGGTTAAAAGCATAATCTTTTGAAAAATAAATTTGATAAAAGATACAATGTTTTTATTTTAAATGATTGCAAAATTGATTGACATTGCATCTATTTTCGATTTTGCTTGTTGGTCATAAAATAGGGATATATATATATATACATGATGCATTTAGATTTTATTAATATGACTATTTTGTGCCTAGTTGCTAGGGATGAGCATGATGATTTGTTATGGCATAGGAGACTAGGACATGCTAGTATGAGTGTTTTACAACGGTTAGTTCAAGGAGAATTAGTTCGAGGGTTGCCTAAGCTTAAATTTGATAATGATAAAATCTGTGATGCTTGTGCTAAAGGAAAACAAAAGCGAGTTTCTTTTAAATCCATTAATGACGTATAAACTAGTAGAGTATTACAATTGATCCATATAGATATTTTTGGGCCAACTAGGACTACTAGCTTGGGTGGAAAACAATATGCATTTGTCTTGGTAGATGACTATTCTAGATATACTTGGGTTCTATTCTTAAGTACTAAAGATGAAGCATTAGAAAAATTCATCACATTTTCAAAAGTAATCCAAAACGATAAAGGTTACTCTATAACTAGTGTTAGGAGTGATCATGGCACTGAATTTGAAAATCTTGGATTTACTGAGTTTTGTAATTCTAATGGTGTTAGTCACAATTTTTCAGCACCTAGAACCCTTCAACAAAATGGAGTTGTTGAGAGGAAAAATTGAACTTTAGAAGAAATGGCTAGAACCATGCTTTGTGAAAATAATTTGCCAAAATATTCTTGGGCGGAAGCCACAAATACCGCTTGTTATGTTGTAAATCGAGTAATGATTAGGCCAATTTTAAAGAAAATCCATATGAAATTTTCAAAAATAAAAGCCTAACATTAGCTATTTTTATCCTTTTGGATGTAAATGTTTTGTTTTGAACAACAGTAAAGAAAACCTTGGCAAATTTGATGCTAAAAGTGATAAAGGAATTTTTCTGGGTTATTCCTTAAATTCTAAAGCTTATCGAGTATTTAATAAAAGAACTTTAGTTGTAGAAGAGTCTATACATGTTGTTTTCGATGATAATCCCATTCCGAGGAAGGATTATTGTGTTAACGATGATGTAGGGATTTTAAATATAAATGACGTTAGACATGACGTTGGAGAATCATCATCAAAGGAAGAAACGAAAGATGAGGAAACTCATGATCCCCTCAAGAATCCAACCATTGAAGAAAGGGAAGTATCTTATCCAAGAGAGTACAACTATGTCAAGGATGGTGAGATTATAGGTGATCCATCCAAAGGGGTAACAACTCGATCTTCTCTTAGAAATATTTGTAATTATGTTGCATTTATTTCATGCATAGAGCCTAAGAATATTAAAGAAGCATTAAATGATGAATATTGGATTATGGCTATGCAAGAAAAATTAAATCAATTTGAGAGAAGTAAAGTATGGACATTAGTTGAAAGGCCTAGTAATAAATCTACTGTAGGTACTAGATGGGTGTTTAGGAATAAGCTTGATGAGAGTGGTAATATAGTGAGAAACAAGGCTAGACTTGTTGCTCAAGGGTATACTCAAGAAGAGGGCATAGACTATGATGAAACATACGCTCCCGTAGCTAGGATGGAAGCAATTAGAATGTTATTAGCATTTGCATGTTTTCATGAATTTAAATTATATCAAATGGATGTTAAAAGTGCATTTTTAAATGGTTTTATAAAGGAAGAAGTGTATGTGAAACAACCTCCAGGTTTTGAAGATTCAAAATTTTCGGATCATGTTCTTAAATTGACAAAAGCGCTTTATGGTTTAAAACAATCTCCTAGAGCTTGATATGAAAGATTGTCAAATTTTTTAATTAAAAAAGGTTTTTCAAAAGGGAAGGTTGACACTACATTGTTTTTAAAGCATAAAGGTAAATATTTATTAGTAGTTCAAATTTATGTTGATGATATAATATTTGGTTCTACTAATGATGTTCTTTGCCAAGAATTTTCTAAGATAATGCAAAGTGAGTTTGAGATTAGCATGATGGGGGAGCTCTCATTTTTCTTGGGACTCCAAATCAAGCAAAGAAGAGATGACATCTTCATCAATCAAGCTAAGTACGTCAAAGATATGCTCAAAAAGTTTGGACTGGAAAATGGCAAACCTCACGACACTCCAATGAGCTCTTCAACAAAGCTTGACTTAGATGAAGGAGGTAAATGTGTAGATGTTAAATTATATAGGTCAATGATTGGCTCTTTGCTTGGAAATATGATGATTTCTTGGTTTTCAAAGAAACAAAATTGTGTTGCATTATCTATCACTGAAGCCGAATACATTTCAGCTGGTAGTTGTTGTGCACAAGTTTTATGGATGAAACAACAACTTTTTGATTATGGAATTAAAGTAGGTACCATTCCTATCAAGTGTGACAATACTAGCACTATTTGTCTCACTAAAAATCCCATCCAACACTCTAGAACTAAGCACATCGAAATAAGACATCACTTCATTAGAGACCATGTCACTAAGGAAGATGTAGTTCTAGAGTTTGTTGATACTTTGCACCAATTAGCGGATATCTTTACAAAACCTTTAGACAAGGAAAGATTTTGGACACTTAGGAGAGAATTAGGTTTGACCAACCTATCTTCATTTAGTGTTTAAAATAATTTTAGCATTTTTTTGACTAAATGAAAAATGCTTAGAATAATAATTTTTTGATTGCATTCATTGCTATTAGTTAGGGGGAGTTTATGATTCTTGATGAAAATTAACTTTATGTTCAAATATAGTTTAAAGATTAATTTGATTGTTTGAACATGATTAATTTTTCATTGCCCGATTAATTCTCAATATATGAGTTGCCAATACCACTAGAGAAAGTTAATTTAGCATTTTGTGTGTTTAAAATCGGATTTTAGCATTTTGGTACAGAGGGAATCGATACCCTCATGAGGGAACCGATTCCCCCTTTGAAGGGGAACCGATTCCCCCCTTAGGGGAATCGATACCCCCCTGGGGTTCTGGAATTTAACACGGGCAGAATACCCAAAAATCCTAAAACCCTCTTCTTTCTCTCATTGCCGTCGTTCTTCCCCTCTACTCTCTCAAATCTCCATTTTGCCTCGAAACAACAATTTTAATCGGAATTCACTTCAAATATCATCTTCTAAACTTGCTAGCATCATTAAAATCGTGCAAACAACATCAAAATCCACTCAATCTCATCTTTCAAGGTAAATTTTTCTAAACTCTCTATTTCATTGATTTTGAACATAGGACTAGTTTTAATTAGTTCTAGATAGAAATAGTGATCGGGCATTGATTGTTTAGTGATTAGAAACTAGATATTACAACTAATTTTATCAAAAACACAAGAATTTTCCAAAAAATTAGAAATTTTCGAAATAAAAAAAATGTTTTTGATTTAGTTTTAATTGTGTTTTAATTGAATTATGTTATTATGAAAACTATACATATATTTTTTTCAAAATCTTATTTTTCAATAGTTTTAAAAAACTTTGCCCATTAGAATTGATTTAGAGAACCTTGAAATATTGAGAACTCAATTGAGTTTTGGGATTGATTGAATTGCATACATGTGTTTTCTAAATTGCAGGTTGTCCATTCTATTCCGATTTCCTAAACCATGTCCAATCCTAAACGTGCTAGGTCATCATTTAGTCGCTCACACCGTCAACCAAATCCACCTCCAAATCCTCCTCCTATTCCTGAAATTCCAATTCCTAATCCTAATCCAGTTGATCCCAATTTAACTATTCAAAATTCATGCTTCAATCATCCTGGTCCCAGAAATCATCATTTTTGGTATTATCAATATTTCGACTCTTACAAAATTAGAGAAGAACGTATCCCTTCTCGTCAAGCTATGTTAGATATTAATTTTAAATATCTTCCTCTTTTACAAGAGTGGAAATTCGATAAACTTTATGACCTTGAACCTATAGTTTACCATCAACTTGTTCGTATCTTTTATTCTAATGCCGTTTGTGTCAAAAATCGAGCTCAAACTGAGACCATAGAAGTTCGTTCCTACCTCTTAGGACAATTCTTACATATTAACTTGGCTTACATAGCCAAGGCATTAGGATTAGATAACGATGATATTTCAAATGAAAAACAAATTTTAGATTCTCATTATAAAAGAAGGGATAGTGCGAGTGTCTTAGACCTTCATGAACATTTTCTTCATCTAATGATTTCTTGGTGGTTTCGACCATCCAAAGGTCGTTATTCTACTCTTAGAGCCTTGGATCTTTGGTGGTTACATTTTTTCGAAAATAGTATTAAAATAAACCTACCTCAGATCATTTTTGCTGAAATTATTGAAACCGTAAATCTTGTTCCTAACAAGAAACTTTGTTCATTTCTAGTTTACGATTGCATTTTGAGTAATCTATTTTCTAAAGTCGGGCTTAGATTTGGTCTAGATGCCTCATTTCCTCTAAAGAAACAAATTAATATTCTTTCCTTAACGAGAGCGGGATAGATAAAGGATAAGGAAACCGGTGAATGTGTTCGATCTTCTGAAAATACTCCGGGAACTAGTTCTTCACGAGCTCCACCAGAAGCTGACGACGATCCCGAGCTTGAACAATTAATGTAAGACATCGATGAAGCCGAAGATGAGCCTGAACAGCCCGAGGAAAAAGCACAACAAACGCATCAAATGCCTCCATATTTTCAATCTTTTATGGAGACATTCGATTTCCGATATGCTACTATGGATTCGCGCTTTACTTCTATAGAGTCCCATTTATCCACAATGGGAGCTCAACAATTAGAAATTCTCCGAGAGATGCGCACAAACAACGCTTCGATGAATGAACATATTGATGCACTCTCACATGAGATGGCCGCTATGCGAGCTCGTTTTCCTCCTCCCGATCCAGATGTTTGATTATGTGTTTAGCTTTAGAACTTTGAACTAAAAGATTATTGTTTCAACCTTTTGAATATTTTGTAATGTTTGATTTTAAAGATTGTTAGACTTTGGATTTGTTTGGATGTTTGAATTTATATATTTAGTTTAGTTAAATTTATTGCATCATTTACATCATGTTAGATATATGACCAATTTTGCCATGTCACATTGTTTATGAATATTGATTATGAAATTAATGGCTAACGTTTCTCTTGATTGTGATCTTAGCAGCTTAAACTATATATAATCAAATTGTCTAAATGATTTGAAAACCTTGTTTAAATTCTTTTAAAATGTCTTTCTGATTTAACAAAAAGGGGGAGAAGTGTTAAGTGTTAAGTGTTAAATGTTTAAAATGCTAGAAGTGTTAGTGTAAGGGGAGTAATTTCAAAATCTTAAAATTACTAAAATGTTTTGTTATATCAAAAAGGGGGAGATTGTTGAAAACATTTTGATATTTCGATATAACAAATTAAGTTAAATGAATTTTAAGATTTTCCAAAAAGATTTTCTAAGTATATTCAATATAATTATTCGAGTATCAAAACATTACTCTAAATCTTTCAAAAGTCATTTTTAATCCTTACTCAAGTGTAAAATTAAGTTTTAATCTTAAAACAATTTCAAAATAATTTTACAAAGTATTTCGAACCGTTTCAAAGCCAAAAATTCCAGATTGCTCAGAGAGAACCGATTCCCCCCCCCCCAAGGGGGTACCGATTCCCCTTGAATGGTTTGGCTCCGAGAATTCCAGTATGCTCAGAGGGAACCAATTCCCCCCAGGGGTACCGATTCCCCCCACTGTTCAATGGTCGAAATATTTGAATTTTACACTTAGGGAACCGATTCCCTATGAGGGGTACCGATTCCCCCCACGCTCCAAACTGTTTTATTAATTGATTTCACACTAAAATGGCTATATTATCTTCATTAATGATCCCCAACGTTCAGAAGTGATTCAAGGTGTATTTAAGCAAGCTTAAAAGCCATTGTTCAACAACAAGAAACATCAAGCAACTAGAATCAAGAGAGAATCAAAGAGAAAGCATCAAACCTCAAGTTTGAGCATTTCAAGCCTATTTTTCATTCAATATTCATTTTGCTTTCAAGAACACTTATTGTGCTCAATTGTATTCATTTTTGAGTGTTCTTTTCTTTGTTATAGAATTGTGCAAACAATCTACCTTGTGAGGATTTCCTTGTAAGTTTTCAAATTTGTATTGTTCTCTTTGGGAGAGAGTGTTCTCAATAATTTGGGGTATAATTCTTGAGGGTTTGTAAGGTTACTCTTTGTCTTCAAAAGAAAGACAAATTAGTGAATTTGTGGAAAATCCTTAGTGTGGATAGCTAAGGTAGTGGACGTAGGCTTTGGTTGAGAAAGTCGAACCACTCTAAATCGCTGTGCAATTTATTTCAATTTTCTGCAAAAGCTTCCACCAAATTTTTTATTGCCAATTCACCCCCCTCTTGGCCAATTCCGTCAATCGATTAACTCAACAGATTCCTTACCCGAAATAATGTATGATCGCTACCAAAAATACGAATCCTGACATCACTTCCCTTTTGAAAATTTAAAGTCATACCTTTATCCTCCCCGAGGCACCGAATACATACTCTTACCTTCTCTGACAGAGTTGATCTTTCCATAACATTACCTATTCCAGACATTGACTTCAAAGTCACACCTTTACCTTTCTAGACGCAAAAATAAAAATTTTCCCAACCTCAGTAAGACCTAGAGGCATAAAGTTCAAGATATCTATTTTTGAGAAAACCATTCATGCAATAAAACATGATAGGGTATTACAGATCAAGTTTTTGGAGAAGAGCTCGAATAATTGGGCATACTTGTAGTATGAAGAAGTAGAAATAATTCTATCATGCATTAATTACATTATTTTCATTAAATAAAAGTTAATTCTGAATATTCATCCCCCTGGGGGTACCTCTTTCACTAGGGCTTTTGTATATGAAATGATGAACGGGTTTGTTTCTTTGTCCATTCACAAAAATAGAACATATATCCTTTGTTGTCCCCATTTGAGCCTATATTATTTTTCTTCTGATTCAACCCTAACCAAGGATCACCCTCTACACTGAGGGCATGGTGAAAGAAATATGCTCGCATAGGTGAAGACCATAAATCCAAATTTTATTACAAAGACAAACATTCTTGGAAAAAAGTGAAAAATAATGAGGTATCATAAAGTAGATCAAATGCAAAATGCTTGAAGACTAAAACAAGTTAAAAATGATAAAAAGATGTTCTAAGTACAAGAAATAAATGAAATTCAATCCAAATGAATAAAATAATTATTGTGTTCAAATCAAAGTGAAGTTCAAGGTTTAACAATAAAGAGGACAAGAAGTGCAAGCAAATAGTCAATCCAAATAAAATGACTCAATGATCCTCAAACCACAAGGTTGATCAAGTAAAAATGGTTCAAAGATCTAGATTCAACAAAAAGATCAAAAAGTACCATATATTGAAAAATAGAGATGAATTTTAGGGTGAAAACCCAAAAATGGACAGTCTAGAGGGATCTAGAAAAAAAGAAAATAAAAATTGCGAGTAGATCCAAATCAGGCAACGCAAGATTGAAGACATCATCACAAGTTGATCATTGGTTCGTTCACCCTTAAACACTTTTTTGGGCCTATTTATTCATAGTTTTCATAACCGTGAGCCCTGCACTACATTACCTGCACTACATTACGTGCCTAAAAGTCCCTTATAACCATACATAGATTTCTAAGTGGGAGAGACTATCTTCAGATTTTATTTCGTCCCTCAGGGTTAATTTTATTTACAAATTAATTTCTAAAATCTTTAATGCATGATAGGGAAAATGACAAAGGGGGTTCAAGATGTAATAATATTTTGAAACCAAAGGAATGTTTGAGTTAAAAACTTGAAAAGGCAACTCGAATATGAATGCAACTGTTGCATAATAAAAGGTCTTATATGGTAAACCAGCATACCACTTGAAGATACTCACGAGAGTTGGCAAAAAGTGAACATTTCTAGAAGATGAGCATAACGACTATCTCATCAGAATAATGAATGCCAGAATCAAGTATGCAAGATCTTAACCAAAGAAACCAACTTAAAACACTCTACCTTCCCAAATCAACCTAAGCTTTATAGTTAGCATTAATCTCTACACTTGTCAAATGGATATACTTTTTGAAGGATTAAAAGAGAAGTTGACTTATGTCATATTCAATGAACTCTTGTTTTATAATTTGTTTTGCTTATGAGCCTGAAGAAAGTGTAAGCCTTTTTAAAACTTATTCATTAAACTTTTCACATTTTTGAAATTAAAAGAGGAAGAATAACATTTTCAAATAAGACAATCCCAAGTGAAAAAAGTCCTTGAAGCTGGTGATGCTTATTTTGCCTCAAGTGAAGAAAGGAGACAACAAATAAAGGTCAAAAGCAAGAACAATAAGAGATGTATAAGAGACAAAGACATTCACATATTCCTTAACAATAAGGTTTGAACGATCAGAGGACTCGAAGTTAAAATTTCTCACACTACTTTGTGATGCTATCATTATCAATAATCAATTAAAAAACAAATGATCAATTAATAAAATGGGGCATGATATTGATAGATTTCCTAGTATTTCAAATTCAAAACATTTCTACAAGAAGAATTGATCATTTCTCGAATGTCCATCTGGTTTTGATACCTCACATAAAGAATCCCTCAAACTATTTGATCATAATAGAAAAAAGAATAAAGAAAAAACATTGGATGGCACTTATACTTCTCCAAGTTGAAAGCATTTGATTACCGATAGCACGAGGATGAGTCTATTTGAAGTCGAATTACTTGTCATTCAAGATTGAACCATGAAATATCCCCATTGGGGAATGTACAGGGATTCAGATCAAAAAGACGTTGAAGATGAGCCTTACCACTTGGAATGACAAGAGAAAAATATGAAGATAAAAAGTGTTTACCTCGAGAATAAACCATTCATGATTCCATATATCTGATCGTAATGAGAATTCAAGAGAGAAAACATTTCTTATAAGACTTTAACAAAGAAATCAGAAGACAGAAAAAATAAGATTGCACAAGATGATCAGATTGCTCCCCAGAAAATGAAAACTTGAGCTGGCAAGTTGCCACGTTGATATTGAGGTAGGATCCATTCAAGAGTAATCAAGTGAAGGAAGACTGAGTTCTCCACTTGGAAACTAGAAGAAAAATTGATGATCAACATTTTTGCATACAAGAACCTAACACACTACATTTAGATACATATCTATTGCATTCACATTTCATGTATTAATGCATTTTTTTATAGATCTTTCAAAGAAAAAGAAGAGAGTACAAAAAGAGCAAAATTCAAGCCTTGAATGGAGGGAATTTCGTTCAAAGTTGCTAAGCCTCAAGAATTGAGGAGCTCAATCCACAGAAGAATCATTACTTTGAGATGAGGAATGTTACCCAAATAATATGATGTTTTCAAATGAATTTGAAAAGAATCTAAGCATGATTTTCAGGGGTTTCTTGATGATTTTCGAATGAACTTTTAAAGAAGCTAAGCTTGATTTTTAGGGGTTTCTTGATGATTACTTCAAATGAATTTTTAAAGAAGCTAAACATGATTTTTAGGGGTTTTTTTGATGATTACATCAAATGAATTGGAGTTATTCCAAATGAGAAATGGATTAATTAGCACATTCCTTAATTGATTTGATTCGGTTGAATGGCCGAATTGAAGTTAGTTTGAACCAAATGGGGAATTCAAATTGTTTTAACCCGATGATTGGTTGGTGCCAAAATCCCAAAACCCAAACATTACAACCCACATAACCATTAATCCTTTACACAACTAGTCAACCCAGCATTACCTTCGACCCAAGTTCAATATCCATTACATTAAAACCATTTAACCTATTACAACCATTTACCCATACAAATTAAGCCTGGCACAAATTCGTTTGACTCAAATGATTAAAGTTACCAAAAACCCTAACTAAAAGGTTGTCTAGCTTCAGCCGCCACCTTCTCTTCCAACGTGAGTAGCATGATCGTGGTCTTCATTCCAGAAAGACCCCTCACATCCGATTAACGTTTCCTTATAACCACCGTTCCCAAGCAACCCCTCGATTTTCACACATGATGAGCTAACAAACCCAAGTTTGGTCCCCACATGCTCTAGTGCTCCTGCCAGAATGCTCTCCTCCCAAAACAATTATGACAGAAGGTACAGAGTACACGGATTCAAGCCCTCCTCATCACCAGCATTACATGATGCAGACAAAAAAACAAAATCAATTTGTATTTTTCATTATTTTTGAAAAATGTAATAGGGATTCTATAAATTAAAAACTTGAGAAAAACACGATGTAATGGATCCTTATATCCTACCATTAAAGAGAAATACAATCAGAGAACACATTTCAATTTTTTTACTTTCCTTTAATATTTTTGACAAACCATTTTAAGGTTTTTTTTCAAGTTTTTTTTCTTTTTTTAAACAAAAAAAGGATAAAGAAGAGGAATCAATCAAGTTTACTTGATATGATTAAACTTCCTATGGGGTCTATAACATTCAGGTGAGGACTCCGTCACCGATGATTGATGGAACCCGTACGTAGATCTCACCGAGTTGAGTCATTGGGTCTGGAGTCGAGGGACTTCACCATTTTCAGAACCGGGGGATCTTGCATTGCATTTTATAGGGTTTAGTTTTTATTTTGGGGGTTTCAAATTAAAGAAATGGAAAATGAAAGGGGAATTCATATTCGGCCGAGCCACCCACCAGCGTTAGGGACCTCCGTTGGCTAATTTGAACGGTGAAGAGAAATCCGTTGAGGATGAGAGCAACATATCTCAGAGCCAGCTTGATCCAACGGCTGATGAGAGAGATTGGAGAGGAAAAAATAAAAGGGTCTCGGCCCTATTTCACAGCGATAAAAGTCGATTCTCATAAAATAGAGCCTAGTTTCGGACTCCCGGTGTCAAGATGAGTCAATGGGTGTAGTTTGGATGCTAATGACCACCAGAGACGACGAAGGTTTGACAGTCGCAGGACAGTCGGCAGTGCTCTTCGCCAGATTCCAGAGAAGTGAAGAGAGAGGAGAGAGAGAGGGGGAAGAAATTAGAAAATGAGGAGAAAAGAATCCAAAAAGGGGTTTTTTATAGCCATTTCAAAAATATGTCGTTTTGTCCCTAACCTGTTTGTTTTGGACCCGAAGAGTTTAATCCTCTATGCAGTCATCGCAAATTTCATTTTGTTCAAAATTTCCCTAAATTACGTTTATTTCATCTATTTTTCAAAGAGAAAATAACCTCAGTGACCAAAAATCCCATATAATATACGATTTTAACCAACTTTTTTCGGATTTGCCAAAATGACCAACAAAATCGCAATGCGATCGCTAATTCGCAACGCGATCTCCATTATCGCAAATCAGTTTCCAGATTCGCAACGCGATTATGACTATCGCAATGCGATTTTCCAATTTCGCGTTGTGATTTTCCCAATTCGCAATGCGAATTTGGAAAATCGCAATGCGATACTGACTATCGCAAAGCGAATTTGGAAAATCGCAATGCGAATTTGGAAAATCGCAACGCGGTACTGACTATCGCAATGCGATAATACAAAATCGCAACGCGATACTGACTTTCGCAACTCGGTACTTAATTTCGCAACTCAATACTGACTTTCGCAACGAGATAATACATAATCGCAATGCGATTTTCAAAGCTCCATTAGTATCGCAAAGCGTATTTTATTTTCAAATTCCAAACACGAATATTAATATATTGGAACACTGAACCGTCCACAGTATATCCCGTAATCGCAACTCATAACCTAAAACCTAAAATCACAACTCAGTCCCATCTCCATCTCTCACTCTCTCACCCATCTCCGATGAAATCCGTCCCCATCTCCGATGAAATCCGTCTATCTCCATCTCTCAGAGCCACCCTCACAATCAGAAATGGAAAATCAACCAAATCAACCACCGAGGGTTAGTTTTTTTAATTATTTTCTTTTTGAAATTTTTGCATTATTATTAGGTTTTTCATATTGAAATTGATGATAAGTTTACTGGTAATTTCAATAATAGATTAACCATTTCACTTAGATTGCTTATTAAATCAACAGAGAATCGCAACGCGAAATGAAAATCGCAACGACAAAATCGCAACGCGATTTTATTCTCTCGTTGCGATAGTCAAATTCGCGTTGCGATTTTCTTTTTCGTGTTGCGATTTTCTTTTTCAGAAATTATTCTTCTTCTGCAAATTGAAACTTGAATGAATTGCATTACTTCAACCAAAAAACAAAGACAAATAAGAAATTCACAGTGTTGCAAATTTAAGTTTGAAGAATAAACTACTACTCTTTATGTTTATTATTGTTTTTGGTATATCTTCACAGTGTAGTTTTTGGTATATCTAACTTAGTATGTTTATTGTTTTTGTAGAACTTTTATTCGGCTCAATTGACCTTAAGAAATAAAGTCAGCCTGGCCAAAACAATTGCGTCGAAGCTTTCACCTGCACAAAGAAAAATGTTTGAGGATACTTGCTTCGGGCCATGGCTGAAAGTACAACATCCCGGTGGAGATGCGATGTTGACACACCTGTTTCTTCAAACCATGACTAGAGATCTACCAGATACTATACAACGTCGTGATGAAGAGATATGGTTTGATTTTCCACCGGCGTATACGTGTTTTGGGCGGGAGGAGTTTTGCTTAATCACCGGTCTACGCTTCGGACACGATGATGTAGGTCAGTACACTAGACACATTACCCGCCCATCATGGTTATCCCGGGTTTTTCCTGAGCTGGAGAGGCCGAATCTACACGTGGAAGACCTGACGATATTATTGAATAAGAAAGATGGTTTTACTCGGATGGATGACGTCGATGTTGTCCGAGTATGCCTTCTAATACTTTTGTATGCCGGCTTTTTAGGTAGAGAGGCCAGACAACCTATTCCGAATGATCTAATCAAATTGGTAGAAGACCTAAATACGTGGAACCTGTTTCCATGGGGCTCGTATTTATGGAAAGCTACATGGAATAAGTTATCGTCTGCCTTGGATGATCGAAAAAGTTTGCATGGCGATGGTTCCAAATACACTTTGACAGGCTTTATTTGGGCCTTTAAGGTAAGAATTTTTATATAATGTTTCCAAAATTATAAGTAATTATTTAACAATTACTAATGTTTGTTATTATATTGTTTGTAGATTTGGATATTTGAGGCCTTTCCCGCCATGAAGACATATGCAATAAAAACTTCAAATGATATTCCCAGGGCTATTTCCTCGAAGAGAAAACGGACCTTGCAATGGGAAGATTTACTACGGCATACGACAATAAATAATGTAAGTTAACATAAATACTACCATATGTTTATAAACAAGTTATTACTAGTACACGTTTAACTTTGTTTGAGCTTTTATATTGTTAGGAGGCCAACATTCCATTACAGAGGCTGACACCCACGGAAGCTGAGCTTGCCACTGATTGGTGGCAAGCTAGTAAGCGTTTTTTTGATGGCACGGATGATGAGCAGCCTCCACTTCGGGAGCCATCACCTCACCCAGAGCCATCACCTGATCGACCCGACTATACACCTCCACAACGATAGCCATCACCTATTATATCACATCATCGAGCCTCTTCTCCACCATCACCGCAAGATAGGCGATCGGCAAAGATGCCACGATGTTTATCTCCCTGTTCTCCACCTCCACGGGATGAGTTAGGAGAGTTACATGATGAGGTCAATGCCTTGCGTGAGGAGGTCGGTGCTTTACGCAAAGACGATGGTGCATGGCGTGTTGAGGTGTCTACTTTACGCGGTGAGGTAGCCGCTCTACGTGAGATGGTAGCATCGTTGCAGAATGAGGTTCATACTCTACGCAACGAGGTAAGTTTAAGATTTTTCATATTTAACTTGATGATAAATTTACTCGTAATTTCACTTAGATTAACCATTTCACTTAGATTGCTTAATAAATTCATTCGGTTGCTGCCAATACTGCTAAACTGTTTTTGTTAGTATTTGTTTTTGATTTTGTTTTTGTCTTTTGGTTGAAGTAATGCAATCCATTCAAGTTTCAATTTGCAGAAGAAGAATAGTTTACTTTCGCAACACGAAAATGACTATCGCAATGCGGAAATGGCTATCGCAATGCGAAATGAAAATCGCAACGACAAAATCGCAATGCGAAATGAAAATCGCAACGACAAAATCGCAACGCAAAATGAAAATCGCAATGCGATTTGTGTTTCGCGTTGCGATTTTGTCGTTGCGATTTTCAATTCGCATTGCGATAGCCATTTCCGCGTTGCGATAGTCATTTCCGCGTTGCGAAAGTAAGTTTCGTGTTGCGAAAGTAAACTATTCTTCTTCTTGAATGTTTATATATGTTGTCCTTTTAAATGTTTATATAAGTGCTTACTTCTGGAATGTTATCTGATGCATTTTGTGAACTATGATAGAATAATGACTTGGGTGAATACAATGCAAGTTTGAAACATATTTGTCTTTGTTTAATATCATGTCTGTTTATTTACTGATTTATGTATTAATTTTTTTAGCGGCCCGATGAGGTGGATGCGTTACGTCGGGTTTTCCTTGCACGACGGAGTTCACGCATCAGACGACGTGCACGTGCTATTACGTCTCCGTTCACCCCAATGGTGCGAAGACTCCGCAAGAAGAAGCCCGACTCACCTGTCATTCCTCAAGAGTCCCCTCCAATCGTTCAAGAGGCCCCTATCATCCCTCAAGAGTCCCCCACCGTTCAAGAGGCCACTGTCATCGTTGAAGAGGTCCTTCCCATCATTCCAGAGCCCGATTCACATGGGGTAATATATCAAATTATTGAGAAACCCCCATCGTTACCGGACATGATGGATGAGAGTTGGCTCTCGTATGAGTTACCGGCTAGTACCCTTCCGGTATCTGAAGTGGAGAGGAGACAACTACCGGAAACAATTCTGGATAATACCCTTTAGGCTAAGACCGCAGTTGATTTTTATCTACATGAGCGGAGCCAAGGGTGTTACACTGACATAAGCAAACTCAACGATGAGATGTATTTGTTGCTTAATCGGTCTTGGTGGGGTGTGTTATTAGGGGTTGAAGACAGTGGCTATTTCGATGGGGAGGTAAGTCTTATATTTGACTTATATATGATTTTGATTAATTTTTTTAAAAATTAATGTAATTCACTAATATATGTCTTTTTTTTGTAAAACAGCATATCGATGTGTGGGTGTCACGTCTTCTAATAATAAGGAAGCTTAGGAAAAATAAAAAAAATTCGCGATATACAATAATACCGGCGGCTTTTCACGCAGTTCACTTGAAGAATCAACGAGATGAATCATTTTCGTTGGGCAACTGACAAGCTAAACTTTATCCTATATGGTGGGAGGTCGATAAGGTTAGTGTTTATTTTTTAAATTTTTTAAAGGTGTTCATAAATAAGTGCGCAAGTAAATGAATTATTACTTATGATTGCAGGTGTTTATCCCTGTTTTGGAACGTCGTCATTGGCTTCTCGTCCAACTTCAGCTCCCATCCCTGAAGATAATAGTATATGACAGCATGATAAATTACATATCACTGTCTGATTTGAGAGATATTATCAAGGGATGGAGCTCTCATTTGGCTAAATTCTTGGATGGGATTAATTATTGGACTCGTTCTGGACATAAGAAGCCAAAGAAGTTCAATGTCACAGTTGTCAGAGATGATACCGTGCCACAACAATCGCCGGGAGCCAGAGGGGATTGTGGTCCTCTCGTATGCATGTGCTTGGCGCGTTTGACGACGGGAAGCACCGAGTTTCTACCTCCCACCGATAGAGATAGAGCTGCAGTAGGCTTGTGGTTTTGGCATTATATGGCTAGAGCGATATATTCTAGACGTTGCCTACCTGCATCCGCGTTATGAAAGTATCCATTGTTAATTGGTAAGTCAAATGCAAGTTTTGTTAACATATATACTCCTTTTGGTTTGAAAATGTTTGGTTAAGTACCTATAATTCAATAATTTGTTGTTTGTACGTTTTAGATGTGTAGGAAGTCTTGTTTGAGCAAATGTTTGGTTTTTGCAGGTTAATCCTTAAGTGAGCTGCGTGAAATGGATGTACGGGTGCAAAAGTTGATTCATTGATTCAATAATTGATGAGGAAATAAGAATTATTATTATTTTTTGATTGTTTAATTGATTTGTAAAAAATGATTTGTAAATGTTGATTTGTTTAATTGGTGTGTACATAATTCTTATTTGTACTTGTTTAATTGATTGAAATGTAATTGTTGATTTGTTGATTTTCAATCTGCATTATGTTGAAGGCAAAACAGGCTATCGCAACACGAAACTGACTATCGCAACGAGAAAATCGCAATGCGAAATGAAAATCGCAACGAGAAAATCGCAATGCGATTTTCATTTCGCATTGCGATTTTCTAGTTGCGATAGCCATTTTTCGCGTTGCGATTTTTCATTTCGAATTGCGATAGCCATTTTCGCATTGCGATAGCCATTTTCGCGTTGTGATTTCCCCGTTGCGATAGTCAAATGAATGTCTAATAAGTGATAACAACTGAACAGATCATAGCAATGTTCAAACTCAAGTTACTAATACATGCCTAACTGAAAATGTTAAAAGTGCACACATAAAATACACATAATACAACGTTTGCATTTAAAAATCACCTAAGTTAACAATCCCAAAAGGTGAAGCTGGTTGTGATTGGGATTTTGAAGATGATTGCGATTTTCAAAATCTCGTTGCGAAAGTCAAGATCTCGTTGCGATTTTGTATTATCTCGTTGCGATAGTCAGTATCGCATTGCGATTTTCCAAATTCGCATTGCGATTTACTTATTCGCATTGCGAATTAGGAAAATCGCAACGCGATACTTACTTTCGCAACGAGATAATACAGAATCACAATGTGATTTTCAAAGTTCGCAATAGGTTTTAGTTTCGCAACACAAATTTTTTGTGTATATATCTACGCAGAAGCAACAACTCATAACCTAAATCCCTAAATCGCAACTCATTCCATCTCTATCTATCACTCTCTCCGGCGACATCCGTTCCTATATCCGTTCCTACATCCTTCTCCATCCGTCAACAGGTCTTAGTTTCACAGCTCGTTTGTTTAGTAAATTAATTTACAACCATGAAATCATCTAATGTTGATCATGTTTGGATAGATTTGTGTTTTGGAGGGTCATGGGAGAATGTTCATGGTGTTTTACAATATATGCCTTTACCCATGAATCTTCAACTAAAATTGTCATTAAAAAAGTTAACTTATGAAACTCTAATGTTACGTGTTTCAAAGAAATTGAATTTAGAGCCCCTAAGTGGATTTAGGCTATCTTATCAGAGAAATGGTAAAGTTTATTTGTTAACCGACAATGAAGATGTTGAACGATTCATTGCTTACATTAGTGTTTCAAGTGATGATGTTACATTGTATGTTGTTGAACCTAGAAGTAGTATTGTTGGGTCAGTAGCGGGTAGTAATCAACTAAGTTTTTCTCAAAACCCACAACCTTTCTCTAATCCAAATCCCAATCAACTTTCAGCACCAAATTCCGGTTTTCGTATTGACCAATTAGACGATGATGAGCCAACAGAAAAAATTGTGAGTACTAGTCAGTATTCGAAATTTGATCTTGGTCAATACCCGGACTTTGATATTGGTCAATACTCGAATTTTGATGATGTTTCAGAAGAAGAAACTGACCCTGCGTGTAATGATTTTGATATTGGTCAATACCTGAATTTTGATGATGAAACAACCGTTGCCGAGGAAGATGTTGTTGATGATAATGAGGAGGAAGTTACGACTGTGAATGAACATGTTGAACATCCATTCTGTAATTCATATAATCCTGAAGAAGAAAAAGAAGAAGAAAAAGAAGAAGAAAAGTCCCTGAAGAAAAGAAAATGCCACGGGAGTATAACTGGAATATGCCAGAATTACTTCAGATACCGGAAGAAGAGTTGGTAAAGAAAGCAGTTGATTGTTACACAAAAGTTATTCGTATCAAGAAAGATGATTTTTTTGATACAAAGGAAGACTTGAAGATAGCTTTGTATACGAAATGTGTGGAAGATGGCTATCAACTAAAATTTAACAAATCAAGCAAAGATCGTTTCAAAACAAGGTGTATGATTGACAAAAATTGTACGTGGCGTATGATTGCAAAGAGGATAAAAGATTGCGAAATGTTTCAAGTTAGGACTTTTATTGATAAACATACATGTTCAAGAACCCAAGTTTTTCCTCACCATAGACAGGCAAACAAAAAGGTGTTGGGTGGTTTTCTGGCTGAGTTAATATTTTTGAATGGCAGGGTATATCGGGGACATGAAATTATGACTGACATGAATGCTCGGTTCAAGATTAGTATATCATATTCTCAAGCTTGGAGAGCCAAATGTTATGCCTTGGAATTGTTGAGGGGGTCTCTAGAAGCATCGTTTGCCCAACTGCCGGCTTATTGTCACAATCTAAAGCTGAAAAATCCTGGGTCGGTAACTCATATCAAAACAGATAGAGATAGATGCTTTGAGTTGCTGTTTATCACCATTGGTGCTGCGGTTAGTAAATCAATATAATTTTGTTGACTCATTTTTGTTAGTTACATGAATTTCACATTTAAATGATTATATTTCTTGTGTATATTATTTTGTAGATTCGTTCGTTTATTACTTGCATGCGCCCAGTTATTATAGTTGACGGAGCACATTTGAAAGGTCGATACCTTGGAGTAAACTTATTAGCAGTAGCCATGGATGCTAACAATGGGATATTGCCAATAGCTTACGGGGTTGGCAAATCTGAAACCTCTGATTCATGGACATGGTTTATGGGGCATCTTAGGGATTGCATAGGTCCTATTAGCAATCTGACAATCATATCCGATAGGGCAAACTCAATTGACAACGCTGTTAGAAGGTGTTTCCCATATGCTTTTCATAGACTTTGTGGTGTTCATTTGTATATAAATTTAAAATCAAGGTCTGCTGGTATAAAAAAAGCACAAATTGACATACTGGAAGGCTGTAAAAGCTTATCGGGAAGTGGATTTCAATAAGCATATAAACTGTTTAAGATGTGTTTTGCCTTAGTGTGCTCAAACACTAGAAGATGTCGGGTTTGAAAGATGGTCAAGAGTACATCAACTTGGAGCAAGATATGGTTTCATGACGTCTAATAGTGCAGAATCAATCAACGCTCTAAGTCGTCATTCCCGGAAATTACCCATTACTATGTTAATGGAGTTTTTTCGAGCCTTTATTCAACAGTGGTACTACAAGAAAAGAAACCATGCAGGTATTATTTCTTTGAATTCGTAACTTATCATATATTTTACTAAGTATTATTTATTTAAATTTACAGGAACATTGGAACATCGTGTTACACCATGGACTGAAAAAAAGATAACGAAACGTGTTGTGAAGTCAACGTCATGGAGAGTTGAACCATGTTCAAACACTTTATTTGAAGTACTGGATAATAACTTAAATGGGCTTGTCGATCTAAATGCAAGGACGTGTAGTTGTATGAAATGGCAAACATCTGGTTATCCGTGTGGCCATGTTATAAAAGTTGATCTTCATCTAAACCAAGATGATTCAAGCACATACGCTATGGATTGCTACACTACAGAAGTATATCGACAGACTTATGCCGAGATTTTCTACCCTATTCCACATCCTTCTGAGTGGGACATACCAGATGACTTACAAACAGTTTTGCCACCAGCCATGGACAGAAGGCTACCTGGCCGACCAAAAAGTCACGATCGTATACCGTCTAAGGGTGAAGAGAAGAAGAGATCGACATGTAGTCGGTGCAAGGAAAGTGGTCATACAAGGTTGACATGTGGATCACCAGTGCCATCACAATAATCTTTTCCTCTACCAAAATATGGATCATCATCAAAATCCAAAGCTCATATGGTGTCAAGAAAAAGGCAATCAAAATCGCAATCATCTTTAAAATCCCAATCACAACTGGCTTCACCTTTTGGGACTGTTAACTTAGGTGATTTTTAAATGCAAACGTTGTATTATGTAGATTTTATGTGTGAACTTTTAACATTTTCAGTTAGGCATGTATTAGTAACTTGAGTTTAAAAATTGCTATGATCTGTTCAGTTGTTATCACTTAATAGGCAATCATCTTAATGTCTATCGCAACGCGAAAATTACTATCGCAATGCGAAATGAAAATCGCAACGAGAGAATCGCAATGCGAAATGAAAATCGCAACGCGAATTTCGCATTGCGATAGTACTTTTTGCCTTCAACATAATGCAGATTGAAATCAACAAAATCAACCATTACATTTCAATCAATTAAACAAGCACAAATAAGAATTATGTTAACATCAATTAAACAAATCAACTTTTACAAATCACCTTTTACAAATCAATTAAACAATCAAAAAATAAGCAATAATTCTTATTTCCTTATCTACTATTGAATCAACTTTTGCAGCCATACATCATTTTCACGCAGCTCACTTCTGAGATTAACCTGCATAAACCAAACATTTTCTCAAACAACACTTTCTACACATCTAAAACCTACAAACAGCAAATTATTGAATTCTAGGTACTTAACCAAACATTTTCAAACCACAAGCCTATAAACATACCAATTATTTATGGACATTTTTATAACGCGGATGCAGGTAGGCAGCGTCTCGTATATATCGATCTAGCCATATAATGCCGAAACCACAAGCCTACTGCAGCTCTATCTCTATCGGTGGGAGGTAGATACTTTATACTTCCTGTGATCAAACGGTCCAACGCCAAGCATACGAGAGGACCACAATCCCCTCTGGGTCCTTTCGTTTGTTGTGGTGCGGTCTCGTCTCTGCTAACTGTAATATTGAGCTTCTTTGGCTTCTTGTTTCCAGAACGAGTCCAATAATTTATCGCATCCAAGAATTTAGCCAAATAAGAGCTCCATCCCTTAATAATATCTCTTAAATCAGCCAATGATATGTAATTTATCATGCTGTCATATACTATTGCCTAAAGGGATGGGATCTGAAGCTCGACGAGAAGCCAATGTTTACGTTCCAAAACAGAGATAAACACCTGTAATCATAAGTAATAATTCATTCATTTGCGCACTTATTTATGAATACCTTTAAACTCAATCTAAAATAAACACTAACCTTATCGACCTCCCACCATGCAGGATAAAGTTTAGCTTGTCCGTTGCCCAACACAAATGATTCATCTCGTTGATTCTTCAAGTGAACGGCGTTAAAAGACGTCGGTATAATTGTATATCGTGTATTTCTTTTATTTTCCTTAAGTTTCCTAATTATTAGAAGACGTGACACCCACGCATCGATATGCTGTTTTACAAAAAAAGACATATATTAGTAACTTACATAAATTTTAAAAAAAAATAATCAAATTAAAATATAAGAAAAATATAAGACTTACCCCTCCATGGAAATAGCCATTGTCTTCAACCCCTAATAATACGCCCCACCAAGACCGATCAAGCAACAAATAGATATCATCGTTGAGCTTGCATATGTCAGTGAAACACCCCTGGCTTCGCTCATGTAGATAAAAATCAACTGCGGTCTTAGCCCAAAGGGTGTTATCCAGAATTGTGTCCGGTAGTTGTTTCCTCTCCACTTCAGATACCAGTATGGTACTGGCCGGTAACTCATACGAGAGCCAACTTGAATCCATCATGTTCGGCATGTCAGAGGGTTTCTCAAGAATCCTACATATGACGCCATGTGAATCGGGCTCTTGAATGGTGGGAGGGACCTCTTCAACGATGACAGTGGCCTCTTGAACGGTGGGAGGGGACTCTCGAGGAATGATAGGGGCCTCTTCAACGATAGGAGTAGACTCTTGAGGGATGACAGGCGAGTCGGGCTTCTTCTTACGGTGTCTTCGCACTATTGGGGTATACGGAGACTTAATAGCACGTGCACGCCGTCTGATACGTGAACTCTGTTGTGCAAGAAAAACTCGACGTAAAGCATCCACCTTATCGGTCCGCTAAATAATTAAATACAAATATCAGTAAATAAACAGACATGATATTTAAACAATGAAAACAAAGACAAATATATTTAAAACTTTCAACCAAAAGACAAAACAAAGACAAATACTAACTTCACAGTGTTAAAGAATACACATTTAGCAGAATTGGCAGCAATCGAATAAATTTACTTCAACCAAAAGACAAAACAAAAAGACAAATACTAACTTCACAGTGTTAATAAACAGTTTAGCAGTATTGGCAGCAACCGAATAAATTTACTAAGCAATCTAAGTGAAATGGTTAATTTAAGTGAAATTACGAGTAAATTTATCATCAAGTTAAATATGGAAAATCTTAAACTTACCTCGTTACGTAGAGTATGAACCTCATTCTGCAACGATACTACCATCTCACGTAGAGCGGCAACCTCACCACGTAAAGTAGACACCTCCACACGCCATGCACCATCGTTATCGCGTAGAGTACCGATCTCCTCACGCAAGGCATTGACCTCATCACGTAACTCCCTTGACTCATCCTGTGGAGGTGGAGAACAGGGAGATAGAAGTCGTGGCATCTTTTCCGGTCGCCTATCATGAGGTGATGGTGGAGAAGAGGCTCGATGATGTGACGGGATAGGTGATGGCTCTCGTTGTAGAGGTGTATAGTCGGGTCGATCAGGTGATGGCTCTGGGTGAGGTGATGGCTCTCGAAGTGGAGGAAGTGGAGGCTGCTCATCATTCGTGCCATCAAGAAAACGCTGACTAGCTTGCCACCAATCAGTGGCAAGCTCAGCCTCCGTGGGTGTCAGTCTCATTAATGGAATGTTGGCCTCCTAAAAATATAAAAACTCAAACAAAGTTAAACGTCTACTATTAATAACTTGTTTATATATGATAGTATTTGTGTTAACTTACATTATTTATTGTCGCATATGGTATTAAGTCTTCCCAATCCAACAGACGTTTCCTCTTCCAGGAAATAGCCCTGGGAATATCATTTGAAGTTTTTATTGCATATGTCTTCATGGCGGGAAAGGCCTCGAATATCCAAATCTACAAACAATATAATAACAAACATTAGTAATTGTTAAATAATTAATTATAATTTTGAAAACATTATATAGAAATTCTTACCTTAAAGGCCCAAACAAAGCCTGACAAAGTGTATTTCGACCCATCGCCCCGCAAACTTTTGCGGTCATCAAAGGCAGACGACAACTTAGTCCAGGTATCTTTCCATATATACGAACCCCACGAAAATAGATTCCATGCATTTAGGTCCTCTACCAATAATATTAGCTCCTGGGGAATAGGTTGTCTGGTCTCTCTGCCTAAAAAGCCGGCATACAAAAGTAGTAGAAGGCATACTCGGACAACATCGACGTCATTCATCCGAGTAAAACCATCTTTCTTATTAAACAATTTCTTCATGTCATCGACGTGTAAGTTCGGCTTCTCTATTGACTCATCAGGAAAAACCCTGGATAACCATGATGGGCGGGTGATATGACGAGTGTACCGGCCTACATCATCGTGTCCGAATCGTAGACCAGTGATTAAGCAGAACTCCTTCCGCCCAAAACAAGTATACGCCGATGGAAAATGAAACCATATCTCTTCCTCACCACGTTGTATATTGTCGGGTAGATCGCTAGTCATGGTCTGAAGCCACAAATGGGTCAAATTAGCATCTCCACCCGGATGATGTACTCTCAGCCATGGCCCGAAGCAGGTTTCCTCAAACAATTTTCTTTGTGCAGGTGAAAGCTTCGAAGCAATTGTAGTGGCTAGGCTAACTTTATTCCTTAATGTCAATGAAGCCGAAAAAAATTTCTACAAAACAATAAACATACCAAGTTAGATATACCAAAAACTACACTGTCAAGATATACCAAAAACATAAACATAAATCGTAGTTTATTCTTGAAACTAAAATTTGCAACACTGTTTTGTCTTTGGTTGAAATGAAAATCGCAACGAGATAATGAGAATCGCAACGCGGAAATGACTATCGCAACGAGAGAATCGCAACGCGAAATGACTATCGCAACGCGAAATGAAAATCGCAACGAGAGAATCGCAACGCGAAATGAAAATCGCAATGCGATTTTGGTTTCGCGTTGCGATTTTTATTTCGCGTTGCGATTCTCTCGTTGCGATAGTTATTTCCGCGTTGCGATTTTCATTCTCGAAACTATTCTTCTTCTGCATTACTTCAACCAAAAGACAAAACAAAGACAAATACTAACTTCACAGGCTAAACAGTTTAGCAGTATTGGCAGCAATCGAATGAATTTAATAAGAAATCTAAGTGAAATGGTTAATCTATTATTGAAATTACCAGTAAACTTATCATCAATCTCAATATGAAAAACCTAAAATAATGCAAAAATTTCAAAATAAAAATAAAAAAACTAACCCTCGGAGGTTGATTTTCCATTTCTGAATGATTGTGAGGGATTTTTGACTGTGAATGGTTGTGAGGGATTTCGCCGGCGATGGGGACGGAAATCTTCGGAGATGGGGACGGATTTCGCCGTAGAGAGTGAGAGATGGAGATGAGACTGAGTGTTGTGATTTTAGGTTTGAGGTTATGAGTTGCGATTACTGTGGACGGTTAAGTTTTCGATTTATTAAGAAAAAATTCGTGTTTGGAATTTGAAAAAAAAAATACGCGTTAATACGAATGGCGCTATGTAAATCGCATTGCGATAGTAAGATTCGCATTGCGATTTACGTATTCGCATTACGATTTTCCTAATTCGCATTGCGATTTACTTAATCGCGTTGCGATTTACGTATTCGCATTGAGAATTATTAAAATCGCAACGCGAATACGTAAATCGCAATGCGAATTAGGAAAATTGCATTGCGATAGTCAGTATCACATTGCGATTTTCCAAATTCGCATTGCGATTTACTTATTTGCATTGCGAATTGGGAAAATCGTAACGCGAAATTGGAAAATCGCATTGCGATAGTCATAATCGCGTTGCGAATCTGGAAATTGATTTGCGATAATGGAGATCGCGTTGCGAATTAGCGATCGCATTGCGATTTTGTTGGTCATTTTGGCAAATCCGGAAAAAGTTGGTTAAAATCGTATATTATATGGGATTTTTGGTCACTGAGGTTATTTTCTCTTTTTCAAACTAATTATCCTCATTTTGTAATTTCTCTTTTTATTATGTTTTATATTAACTTCTGGTTTATTTTCTTTTAGATCCCTACAGTTTTGCCGTGTTTTATACTTAAGTCACTTGTTTTAATTTGTCAATTGCATTTTTAATTTTGCATTTACTTTAATTCAATCACTTATATAATTTGTATAATTAATATTTAACCCCTAATTTTTTTTTGTATTTTTAAATTTAGTCTCTAATCTAAACTTGATTCATTTAATTACAGTCCCTAATTATTTATTTTATTTTAGTTTAGCCTTTATTTTAAATTATTTAACTAATTCTCAACTTTACTTTATTTTTAGGTCGTTCAGATCAAATTTATGACGTTATATTTATTTACTTTAAATTGTTTTACTCATTTAATTCTTTACCCTTGTTTATTTTATTAATTAATTAATTTATTTCCTTTATACTATTTATTTTAATTAGATTATTTAATAATTGATATTATTTATTTTAATTAGATTATTTAATAATTGTTCTAATTTCCTTTTCTTTATTTCTTTTCAGGTATGTTCCTCAAGGTAAATTCTTATGTTAATTTAATTTTTTATCATAGCATGTTAATACTTAGATTTCAAGTTTAGTCGTTTCAGTTTAGATTACTTTTGACTTAGTTCTTATTTAGTATTTTACCCTTAGGTTTAATCTTTAATTGTTATAAGTCATTCATCTTAGTCATTTAATTTAGGGAGTAATTTGAATTGGCCCTCAAATTAACATGTTAGAGGGACCATTTTGATTACTCGATTCAATAATTGGTAAATATTAATTAGGATTAATAAATAGAGCTTTAACTTTAGATCTAGTACTTTAGCTTTAGGTTTTTGACTTTTTATTCCTTAAACTTTAATTAGGTTTTCCTATTGACATAATTAATTAGTTCCTTAATTAAAGCTTTCATATTAGGTTAGATTTCAATATAGTCCTTTAATTTAGGAAGTAATTTGAGTTGGCCCTCGCCTAAATGCTCGAGGACAATCTCGATTATTCGATCCATAAACTATTTAAAATCAAATAGGATTAATATTAGAGCCTTCATTTCTAGGTTTAGTCCCTTATGTTCTCTAAATTACATAATTTGACAATTTAGGTTAGAGGAATCCTTAATTAACTCACCTAGCCTAATTAGGTACAGCAAAATTTGTTTACTTGCATTTGGATTTAAAATAACAAGGCAATGTTGATTTACCAAGGATTTAACGGTATATCCTCCGCATTATGCTCAGGGGGTGACCACTAGTAATTCCTGAAGTAGATGGACATCCTTTTCAAAACCCTTTATTTTTTAAACTTCGAGGCAATGTCCGGGTATTGAGCACAATAATTGATCTCCCACATTCATGCTTAGGGGTGAATATTATTGGCTTTAATAAATGAGCACCCTCTTCAACTTTGCATCTATATTGATTTCTAAATTAAATAAAACTTCGAACTCCAAATTTCCAAATTTTAAAATAGGGTAATCAACTAGGTACAAATTTCTGGGTGATGTGGGGTGCTAATCATTTCCCACATGTAAACCTATTTTCTAGTTTTTATAAACCCCAAACTTGATAATTTGATAAAAAAAATAAATTGTTTTATTCAATTACCCGATTTTTATGGTGTTCCAATCTTACCTTTAAATGGTTGGTGGTGACTCCTCACATTTCATAAAAACATTTCAAAACACTTCAAAATCCTCATCGTTGCACCTCGTCGGCCTTTCTCCCGATAAGCCAGTTGCGACAATGGCAAAATTGATTTTTTTTTGTTTTGTTCTAGGGTCAAATTGGTTATTTTAAAGTTTAAAGGATTATTTATTTTTTTAAAAATAAAAATTATTTTAAATTATAAATATAAAATTATTCAAATATTCATAAAAATTAAATATGAAAAATATAAATTAAATTACTAAAAACTAAATATAATATTAAAATAATAAAATAATTATATTTTTAAAAAATTTAATATATATAATAAGTTATAAAATAATTAATTATAAATTATTTACAATTTTAAAAAATATTTTTAAAAAGATATATTATACATAACATATACATGTAACATATAAACATATCATCAACAATTATACAAAGTATTCTTTATGGATTAATCGAGAATTATAAAATTTAAATTAGTCAAAACTTATTATTTTGGATTAGTCAAAACTTATTATGTTTTTTAATTATTTTTTGTAAGTCTCGACTAATTTAAAAGATAATTATATAATAAATTTCTACATAAAATATAATTAGAAAAATAGTAAATTTGACTAAATCAAAATTTATAAGTCTCGACTAATTTAAATTTTGTAAGTTGTGATTGTTGATGAATGCATATATATTACATGTATATATTATAATATATCCTTTTAGAAATATTTTTTAACTTTTTAAATAATTTATAAGTTATCATTTTATAACCTATTATATATATTCAAAATTTAAATTTATTCATAATAGTTTTAGTAATTTTCTTTTGAATGAAAAGAAAGAAACCAAGATACTCAAAAGTTGCTCCTTTTGTCACCAAGAAATAATAGCCTCTAGGTTATACGTCGTAGTGATCTCCATTGGTTGATGGAAAATTTGAACACTAAAATCTATAGAGTAAGCCATCTTATCCATTCAATCTTCTATTTTGTTGTATTTTGTAACTCCCCGAATCCGAATTTAGAAGTTTGGGATAACCCGAGATTGCTTTAGAACAACCCATTAGGTTCCAAGAAAAACCATGACACAAGTTGAAATGGAATTGGGTTTGATTAAGCCCAACATAAGATAAAATAAGAATGTTTTTAATTGATGACAAGGACTTAGAGAACCAAATGAGCAATTCACCCTTTTTTTTTGAAAATATTGATTTCCCATTAAGGGTGATAACTTCACGTCTGAAATCTCACCCTTCATATCTCATTTTCACCATTTCTTTATCTTCTTCTACTTATTCCATTCAAATCTTATTTGTTCTTTAACACTTCAAGAAAATGTGAGAGCTTTATCCCATTTCAAACTTTGCCCATCAACTCCAAGGTAAGAGCCTTAATCACCTCTCCATAAGCTTTCATTCAAGCCCTCATTTACAAGTTTTGGTTGTGATGGCCAAAAGTGGATTTTAGTGGGGTTTATGGAACCTTAGAATTTTAATTTGTTTCTAAGAGATTTGAGTTGTAGAAATTGTGCATAGTATTTTCCTAAGTTCCAAAATGAGTTAAAAATTCATTTCCCTTGTATTGGTTAGTGAAAGAGAATGGAGAAAGTTCCAAAGCAAGTGGCAAGGAGAAGCTAGTCTTTGGGTGATTTGTGGACGTTTCCCAGCAACCTAGCACCAAGGAAACACATTTCTAACTTATCCATAGCACATGTAGATCATTAGATGTGCATAAATGGTAAGTTAAGTTCATGGGGGCATGTATGAGTAATTCATGGTAGATTTTATGTTTAATGTTTTTCAGCATGAAAGATGACTCCTTTCAACCCCTAAAATCTTAAATAAGATTTAAATATCACTTACTAGCCATAGTAGGACGAATGGGTGAAGTTAGGCAACGTTTTCGTGTCCAAAACAGGGCAATACTGGCATGAGTATAAGTACTGGAAAAACAATACCAACACTGTTCATCAAGTAGTGTAAAACAAGGGTGTTTAGGGAAGGAAATATCGATACTCACCCAAGGGGTATCAGTGTTGTTCGTCTGATTTTGATACTCACATGGTGGTATCGATACCAGAGTACTTAAAGGATTCCAATAGCTATTTTTTGTATCGATACTCAAGGGTAGAATATCAATACTCCCAATAGGGATATCGATACTGAGGCATTTTTCAAAACATCGAAGCCATTTTTGGTATCGATACTCGAGAAAGTATTGCTACCTTCTCATAAAAGTATCAATACTCTCATAAGAGTATCAATACAGTAGGTTTTCCCCAAAATCAAAGCTATTTTTAGTATTGATACTTAAGGTGAGTATCGATACCCAAGGGTCAATACAGATACTGTTGGCACAATACTGATATCATCGTCATAAAATTGGGTGATTAACCCAATTGGTTCAAGTGTACGAATTTGAGTGTTTTGAGGTCATAGAAGCCTTAAGTACACAACTAAAAGTGAAAACAACTAAAGTAACAATAAATTCAACTAGAAACCAAACATGTTAGGATGACATAAAACAGACCTTGTATGATACTCAGGAAATAATTAGGACACCCAAGTCTCTTTAGTAGTATGATGAATCCTTAATGATGTAATATCCAAATATAGTTATTATTTCCTTAGGCACTTCAGTTGCCAGCTAGGCATGTACACCTCAAGACTTAACTGAGTAAGTTGGTGGGTACATATCCGATGCATGTAAAATTTCAGATCGAGTCCAATGCTCGAGAGCCTACATGTGGGATAGGAATATAAGCTTCTAATGCATGTATTTTTTTACCCCCAAGACCCTCGAATAATCAAGGTAGGCTAGTGTGTTATCCTGAGATGCATAAAATTCCTCTGACCACACCACTAGACCTATCTCATGTTTGTTGATACACTTTTGCATACCCATTATTTTACGTACTGGCATGCTCATGTAATGAATACATGTAGTATTACATAGTTATTATCGTGACATTTGATATTGTGAGCTCAGTGTTCGAAATTTGTTTCTATATGTGGGTCAATAGAGGATTGAAGATGAGCCTATCGTGTAGATATATTCCAGATCAATCATCTTGCATAGTATGTCTTGAGTCTTTTAGAGTGCATGTATTTATGTGGACCTTTTATTAATTCAAGTTATAACTCTGTTTTGATTTAAAACCCAGTGTCTATATTTGTACGTATTGGGAGCTTCTTGTATTTTGTAAACCTTTTTTATTAATGTTTTCTTTTATATTATGATGAATGATTTATTGATGATTACAAATAATTTTAAAGAAAATTTTGGGTTAACCACTTCGGTGGTCTGCGTAACGATTTAACAGTACGATCTCCAGGTCAAACTGGATTAGGGTGTTATATTTGGTGGTTTCAGAACATCAGGTTTATTCGTTCTTAAGGCCCGCTGGTTTGAGTCAATAAGCGTATGTGTGAGTACATGCCCTAGAGTGTCAAGAATACTTAAGTTTCTGGAATAACGATAATTGCATATCTTTCTTTTTTAATTGTAGACTTAGATCATGGCCAATAGTACTGCTCCTAGTTACGATGGTAAAAAAGAGAGTCGCACCTCTATCACTGGTGATATCAGTGATGAGTTTGTCTCAGATTCTGAGTATAAGATACCAAAAAGTGTAGGAGTCGATGAGACGACCTTCTTTCGAGACTTGACTTCGACCTTAGGCAGATAATTCGTGTCATTCTTAATGTATCTGTCATACCACTTACCCTACTTGTACCTTTAGTTCGACCTATGATAGTGCCTCAAGAGTCTCCAATCAAGAGGCTCTGTAGATACAAGACTACCAATTTACATAGATCTGGGGATGATGACCTCATCTTAGAGGATCAGTGGCTCAAGAAGACCCTCTGTACTTTACCTCAGCTGTACTTCACCCCTAAGGGCAGGTTTGAGTACATCACCGCTTTCCTAAAGGGTGATACGATTGATTGGTGAGAGATAATAGAGATGCCGATGAAGCTAGAGAGTCCCACGTAGGAGTATTTTTTGTTGGAGTTCTAAGAGAACTATATTGGAGAGACTCATATGGATGAGTTTAGGGACTAGTTTTTATATATAACTCAGGGCGACAAGACTGTGCTCGAGTATAAGAGTGAAATTCTTAGATTAATCCGCTATACACCAAAGCTAGTAGTGACTGAGGCTCACCTTTATAGGAGGTTTAGGGAGGACTTTCACTTAGATATCCTCACTCATCTGGCGATTGATCCTCCCCATACATTTGTAGAGTTGGCTCGGCAGGAAAAAGCATTGGAAAATATTATGAGTAAAAAATCTCAGGCAGTGAGATATTCGGTAGGCCAAATTCGGAGAGCTCCAGAGACAGCTAGAATATCTCAGTCATCAAAAAAGAGGTCTAGGGGTCCCCCAAGGTTCATGGAGATCATCGTCAGGTCCATCTAGGGGATTAGCTCAGAGTTAAAATCGTGAGGATAAGTCTGGCCCTCGTAGGAGACCCTTATCATCATCTTCTAGATCGGACACTAGTAGGATAGAGTGGACTCTATCCCACCCAGTATGGTCGACTTATGATTGGAGATATCCCAAGAAGTGTTATTCGATGTCTGGAGGTTACTTCAACTATGGGTTGTTAGAGTATTTCGTAAGAGACTATCATAGAGCTTAAAGTACAACCCAACATCGTTTCAGAAATAAGTGTCATCTGTTTAGCGAGGTCGAGGGCCTTGAGGGGTGGCAGAGTTGTTTCAGGGTAGTTCAACAGGGGTACCGCCAGATTAAAGACTGACCTAGAGCCCAGAGTTGTCTCACGCCAGTATGATGTACGAGCTTTGGAGGAGTGCGATACTACAAATGTGATTTTATGTATATTTACAATGTTCTCCATTCCTATTACTATATTAGTAGATATGGGTTCCACCCATTCCTACATATGTTATGATGTAGCCCTAGAGAGAAATATCTCAACCAAATATTTAGAGATATGGGTAAGATTGTCTACTCTCCTTGGGTTAGATGTCTTCATTGATAAGGATCACCATCGATGCCCCATAGAGATTCAAGGTCGAATATTCCTAAATGAATTAATGGATCTATCATTTCAGGATTTCGATGTGATATTGGGTATTAATTGGGTTTCAAAACACAATGCCAGTTTGAAATGCAAGGCGAGACAATTTAAACTCCACAATGATGATTAGACCAAAGTAGTGATGACTAGTGAGAGGTCGGGTTGTACTACCAAAGTCATCTCTACTGTTGTAGTGTATAGATTGGTAAGTCAAGGGTACTAAGGCTTCTTGGCTTATGTTGTGGACACCCGAGTTTCGACTCCAACACTTGAAAGATATTCGTACAATGTGAGAGTTCTCTTATGTGTTCCAAAAGGAATATTCAGGGTTGTCACCTAATCAAGAAGTCAAGTTTAGTATTGAGGTATTGCCAGGTTAAGCTCCGATGTACATTGGTTCTGATTGCATGTACCAAAAAAGCTAAAGAAACTAAGGAATCAGATTCAAGAGTTATTGGATAGGGGTTTCATCCGACCTAGCATTTCATCTTAGGGAGCGCTAGTTCTTTTCGTTAACAAGAATGATGGATCAATGAGGTTGTGCATTGACTATCGACATAAGTTGACTATTAAGAACCTCTACCCCTTTTCACTAATAGATGATCTATTTGACCATCTTAAAGAAGTGTGTGTGTTTTCCAATATAGACTTAAGGTCAGGGTATTACCAGTTGAAGGTCAAGGATGTCGATATAGACAATACATCATTCGGGATAAGATATGACCATTATGAGTTTCTCGTAATACCATTTGGACTTACCAATGCCCCAGCGACATTCATGGATTTGATGAACTGAGCTTTCCACTCCTACCTGGATTAGTTCATGATAGTTTTTATAGACGACATACTTTTTTACTCTCAGTCCGAGGAAGAACATGAACGCTACCTCAACATTGTTCTATAGACACTTTGGGAGTGCCAATTATATGTCAAATTTGGTAAGTACAAATTTTGGTTGACAAAAGTTTCATTCTTAGGTCATGTGGTAGCAGCAGATGACATTCGAGTGGACACCTAGAAAATCCAAGCCATGTTAGAGTATAAACCATCTAAGAATATATCCTAGGTGCGCAGTTTCTTAGGTCTTACAGGGTACTATCGTCACTTTGTTAAGGGTTTCTCAATGATAACGACATCGTTAACTAAGTTGCTATAGAAGAGAGTTCTTTTTATAGGGAACAAGAAGTGCCAAGATTGTTTTAATCGGTTGAAAGAAATCCTCGCTCTAGCTCTTGTCTTCACTAAACCTGAATTAGGTAAAGAATTTACTATGTTTAGTAATGCGCCACTAAACGGTCTAGGAAACTATCATACTCATGATTTGGAGCTCGCATTGATGGTTTTTGCATTGAAGATTTGGAGACACTATTTGTTTAGAGAGAAGTGCCACATCTTTACATACCACAAGATCCTTAAGTACCTACTCATTAAGAAAGAATTGAACTTGAGGCAACATAGATGGTTAAAGGTACTGAAGGACTATGATTGTATGATCAACTACCTTCTGGGTAAAGAAAACGTTGTTGTTGATGCGTTTAGCAGAAAATCAGCATTGGAGTTATGAACTTTGCTAGCATTCTTGATCTTGACCGATTCGGGTAATCTGTTAGTTGAGTTGCGGGTTGAACCCGTGTTAGTGGGTGATGTTAAAGGGCTACAGAGTTCGGACGAATGTTTGAAGGATCGAGTGGAACAAGTCCTCTGAATAGAGGCTCTAGGTTATGAATTGCATGGTGAGAGCATACTTTACTTCAGAGGTCGACTGTGCATGCCTGCAAATAAGCAACTACATGGTAAGATTATTTATGAAGAGTATTATAGCCCCCTTGCAGTCCATCCAAGTAGCAACAAAATGTAACCAAGAGCTTCAACCATTGTATTGGTGGCCAAACATGAAGAAAGAAGTATCTGAGCTTGTTAACAAATGTTTAGTGTGCCGACAAGTCAAGGCAGAACACCAGATTCCCTTAGGATTATTTCAGTCAATTTAGATACCATAGTGGAAGTGGGAAAGAGTGACTATGGACTTTCTAAGTGCTCTACCGATTACTAGATTTAGGCATGATGTTGTGTGGGTTGTAGGGAACCAATTAACCAAATCAACTCATTTTCTCCTAGTTCGAATGGATTATACGTTAGAGAGGTAGGCGCAATTATATATTCGCAAGATAGTGTGGTTGTATTGAATTCCTACCTCGATCATATCCGATAGTGATCCATATTTCACCTCTTGATTCTACAAAGCGCTACATTGAGTTTTGGGTACCAAGCTAAACTTTAGCACCACTTTTTATCGTCAGATAGACAAAAATTCAAACGCGTTATTCAGATCTTGGAAGACATGCTTAGGTGCATCGTCCTATACCTTGGGAGGATCTCTTGGCATTGGTGGAGTTCGTATACACCAATAGTTATCAGGCTAGCATCCAGATGGATCTGTATAAAGCCTTGTATATGAGTAAGTATAGACCTCCGTTGTGTTGAACGAAGCTAAGTGAGGGTAAGATCGTGGATCCTAACTTGATAAATGAAACTGAAGAAAAGTTTTGTTTGATTCAAAGTTGGTTGAAATAGGCTACTCACAGACAGAGATCATATGCCAACCTGAAGCACAAGGATATAGAGTTTGCAATGGGGGACAAAGTGTTCCTTAAGGTTTCCCCATGGAAAAAATGTACTTTGGTTTGGGCGCATAGGGAAGTTGACTCTACATTTCATAGGACCCTACGAGGTATTGGAGGGAATTGGACCCGGTAGCTTATCGGTTGGCCTTACCCCCAGAACTAGAACACATCCACAATGCGTTTCATATGTCCATGCTTAGGAGATACTAATCTGATCCATCCCACGTTATACACTTAGAGCGGATTGAAGTGAGTCAGGACATGACTTACGAGGAACAACCGATCAAGATCTTAGCAGAGACATTAAGGAATTGAGAAACAAGAGGATTTTATTTGGTGAAAATTTTGTAGAGGAACCATGGTGTAGAGGAAGCGACATGGGAGGTCGAGGAGGATACGTAGCTTCAGTATCCACATATCTTCTATTTAGGTAAAATTCAAGGATAAAATTTCTTCATAAAATGGGAGAGCTGTAACGCCCTGAATCCCAGGTTAGGAGTTCGGGCTAACCCGAGATGGCTTTAGAACAACCCATTAGCTTGCAAGAAAAATCATGACATAAGTTGAAATAGAATTGGGCTTGATTAAGCCTAAAAAATATGATAAAATAGGGGTGTTTTTAATGATTACAAGGACCTAGAGGACAAAGTGAGCAATTCACCCATTTTCTTTTGGAAAGGCTAATTTCCCATTAAGGGTGATAAATTCACATTTGAAATCTCCCCTTCATATCTCATTGTTACCATTTCTTTGTCTTATTCTTCTTCCATTCAAATCCCCTTTGTTCTTTAACACTTCAATAAAATGTGAGAATTTTATCTCATTTCATTCAAGCCCTTATTTGCAAGTTTTGGTTGTGATGGCCAAAAGTGGGTTTTAGTGGGGTTTATGGAACCTTAGGATTTTAGTTTGTTTCTGAGATATTTGAGTTATAGAAATTGTTTCTAGCATTGTACTAAGTTCCAAAATGAGTTAATAACTCATTTCCCTTGTCTTGGTTAGTGAAAGAGAATAGAGAAAGCTCCTAAGCAAGGGCAATGAGAAGCTAGTCCTAGGGTGATTTAAGGATGTTTCCCAACAACCTAGCACCAAGGTAACACATTTCTAACTTGTCCATACCACATTTACATCATTAGATGTGTATAAATGGTTAGTTAAGTTCATGGAGCATGTATGAGTAATTCATGGTAGATTTCACGTTTGATGTTTTTCAACATGAAAGGCGACTCCTTCTAACCCCTAATATCACAAATAAGACTTAAATATCATTTACTAGTAGTAGTAGGACGAATGGGAGAAGTTAGGCCACATTTTCGTGCCCAAAAATGGGCAAAACTGGGCGCGAGTATCGGTACTGGAAGAATAATACCAATATTGTTCATCAAGTAGTGTAAAATAAGGGCATTTTGGGAAGGGAGTATCGATACTCGTCCAAGGGTATTGATTAGGGATGGCAAAAAAAACCCGAACCCGACGGGGAAAATTGAAAATTGAATTAAACAGGGATGGAAAAAAACCGTTTATGCCAAACGGGGACGGGGAAAAACTGTTTATGTTAAACGCGGACGGGGAAGAGTTTAGTAATCCCAGCCCCGATTACCCGATTACCCGGACTGATAAATATTAAAAATAATTATTATTATTATTATTATATATATATATATATATATATATATACATACTATTAATAAATTTAATTTAAATTTAAATATATATATAATATTTATATATTTAATTTAAATATATATACCCGGCCCGATACCCGTTTAAATAACCGTTTATGCTAAAAGGGAATACTCGTTTCTCAGCAATTTTCCCCGATTACCCGATGGGGATCCCCATTTAAATCCCCACGGTTTTTTAAGCGGGGATGGGTATAGGTTTTAAACGGGGACGGGGACGGGGGGACCAATACCCGGCCCGTTGCCATCCCTAGTATTGATAATGATGGTCTGGTTTTGATACTAACAAGTGGTATCGATACCGGAAGCACTTAAAAGATTTCAGTAGCCATTTTTGGTATCAATACTCATGGGAGTATCGATACCAAGGGTAGAATATTGATACTCCCAATAGGGGTATCAATACTGAGGTATTTTTTAAAACATCAAAGCCATTTTTGGTATCGGTACTCGGGGTAGTATCGATACTCCCATAAGAGTATCGATATCATAGGTTTTTCCCAAACATCGAAGCTATTTTCGGTATCTATACTTAAGATTAACCCAGTTGGTTCATGTGTTTGGATTTGGGGGTTTTGAGGTCATAGAAGCCTATACACGACTACAAGTGAAAACAACTAAAGTAACCATAAATACAACTATAAACCAAACAAGTTAGGATAACATAAGACTTGCCTTGAGTGACACTCGGTAAACAGTCAGGACACCCGAGTCTCTTTAGTAGTATGAAGAATCCTTCATGATATAATATCTGGATATAGTTATTAGTGTGTTAAGCACTTTAGTTGCCAGCTAGCCGTATTTCGAATTGCACCCAATGATCAAGAGTCTACATATGTGCTAGGGATGTAAACATCTGATGCATGTTAAATTTATGGTTACTTTAGTTGTTTTCACTTGTAATCAAGGTAGGCTAGTGTGTTGTCTCAAGATGCTGAAAATTCCTCCGACCATACCACTAGACCTATCTCATGTTTTTTTTGTTTCACTTTTTCATACCCATGACTTTACGCACTGGCGTGTTCATATAATGAATACACATACTATTGCATAGTTATTATTGTAGTACTGAGCTTGTGAGCTCAGGGTTCGGAATTTGTTTATGTGCCCAAGTCAGTAGAGGATTGACAGTGAGCCTATCGCGGAGATACATTCTAGATCAGCCGTCTTTTAGAGGGCATGTATTTACGTGGACCTTGTATTAGTTCAAGTCATAACTTTGTTTTGATTTAAAACTCAGTTTCTGTATTTGTACGTATTGGAAGCTTCCTGTATTTTGTAAATCTCTTTTATGGATGTTTTCTTTTATATTATGATGAATGATATATTGATGTTTTACAAATGATTTTAATGAAAATTTTGGGTTAGCCACTTCAGTGGTCCGTGTAACGCTTTAACCGTACGAACTTTGGGTCAGATCGGATTAGAGTATTACATATCTCCTCTATATTGACGGTCCGCCTCATCAAGTTTGATATGTGAGGTACCAGTGAAGAAACACCCCATTGATTACCTTCCTCCTTCAAGACAGTAAGTGCTTCGATATTGTCCGTTTCAACATGAACAGAAGTGAGTTGCATATTCCAAGCTATTTTGTGACCATCTAAAATACCCCATAATTCCGTATCTAACACAGAACATGAACCTATATGTTTAGTATCAAGTTTGATATGTGAGGTACCAGTGAAGAAACACCCCATTGATTACCTTCCTCCTTCAAGACAGTAAGTGCTTCGATATTGTCCGTTTCAACATGAACAGAAGTGAGTTGCATATCCAAGCTATTTTGTGACCTTCTAAAATACCCCATAATTCCGTATCTAACACAGAACATGAACCTATATTTTTAGTATAACCCACGATCCATTTACCATCTTCATCTCGAATTACTCCTCCACACGACGTTGTCCCTAGGCTGGTACGTCTCGCTCCATCAGAATTTCACTTGAACCACCTTTTAGTAGGTACCACGTTCCATCTTGTTGGTTACTCAATCTACGTTGCATCGGCCTTGGTCTCGTGATTAAAGAAACACGAGAGTTTACCATCTTGTTCACCAATCGTTTACTACGATCTAAAATGCTCTCCCCTGCAACAAAACCTTCCTCAAAAAGCAAACTGTTTCGCCTTGCCCATAGACTCCAAATAATGGCGCCACACCATAACTCTCAATGCTCGTTACTACAAGGAAAATATCCTGGTTGAGTAATGTTGCGTTGGATCCATGAAAATAAATCCATTTGCATGAATTCCCTATAACGTTCTGGTTTAACAATAGCAAGCCAAGTAGATTTCGCTACCAGACATTCTCTTAGGACATGAGATGTCGACTCAACAGCAACCCCACGTATCTCACAATCGACCATCGAAGTGAGATGTCGCCTGGCTCGTTCTTCATTCGAAAGCAACCGCCCTTTACATATAAACCATTGTAACATTCTTATCCGAGGCAGCCCCTTATTTAGAAAGTCCCATGAAACCGTACCTTGCCCCTTATACTGATCGAGAGTTCAACTTTTTAATAATTTAATTTTTATTTTTAGTATTGTTTCTATTTTTTAATATTTGAATAATTATATTTTTTAAATTTAAAATAACTTTAATTTTTTTTAAAAAATTAAATAAATCCTTGAACTTAAAAAAAATAATTTTACATTCGAACATGTTAGAAATATAATATAATAGAATGTAATTAGTTGATATTGGTTTAGTCAAATATAATAGAAATATAAGTTCTTTCAAAAAAAAATTCAAGAAGATCAAGAAGAAGTAGTAGGAAGAATGTTAGAAATATAATATAATAGAATGTAATTAGTTGATACCATGTGAGAAAGGAGACATAGACCAGAAGATGAACAGAAGGTAACTCTGTTTACCAACTGTGAAAGAATGAATTACGAAGTGCTTGAATCTTTAACCCATTACAAACAGTACTTATATAGCACCACTAAACCAAGTTTAACAACTTGATCTAACAAACTAACCAACCTTTAACAAACTCAGTTAATTTGACTAAACCAATATCAACTAATTACATTCTATTATATTAAATTTCTAACATTCTTCCTACTTCTTCTTCTTCTTGATCTTCTAGAAAACAAAATGAAAGAAAATAGTGTCTTCTTCTTCTTTTTCCTTCATTGCTTCTTCACCCTTCTTGAAATTCACCGTATGATTTGAGAGTTGATCCAACAATGTTGCAAGCCTAGTGAGTTATAACTGTGAGCTAGAAATCATGTACATTGAACAATTTTTTTCCTCGTTGAAAGAGGCTTTCTTCAGCTTTTTTTTTTCTTCAAGAGTTTCTCTCTCTCTCTTGTTCTTCAGCTTTACTGTCATTCTTCTTCTCTTATTCGGACAATGTTTTTGTTTGAAGCAAGGCGGTTAAGCTACGAGCTCCCGAGTGTAATCTGAAGCCTCTCTTGGGCAAGAAAACACCCTATTTTGTCTGGTTAAAGAGAGCAAGGATGTTAAACTCTTGACTCTCCCCAGATATTTTCTACTATGAACACTTGGCTGTTAAGCTTCAAGTTCCAACTACCTTGGAGAAGAAGCAGCATATAACGAAGAATAAAAATTGTCAACAATTGATCGAGCAATACAATGTCATAGTGTCAATTTCCAGTATTTAACAGCAGTTTACAACCCACTCATATAACAGCTTCCAAAAACAAGCCACTAACAATGATTGAACTATAATTCCATAGAATTTTCCAGAAACATGAAGATCAACCAACAAAACCAGTGCCAAGAACAACCCAAAACTATCAGTAGATGCCAAACATTGAAGTAACTATATTATCCAAAGCAACACTAAAGATCAACCCCGAAACGTAAGATATGTTAGTTAACAATTCCTCTTCAAACCATCAATGATAAAAACAAATTGATTCCAATTAACTGAAATTACAGAACTTGCAACAGTAACAGGACGAGCAACTGGATTCTTTGTTAACACCAAAGAAAAACCATATCCTCTTAGGCAATATGACAAACAGATAATGAGCACAAACTTGAAAGAACACCCAAAACCATACTCTCTTTAAACAAACACCCTCCAAACAGAAGCAACCTCAGCCAAAAAACCTTCAAGAACGTATAGAGTTTCAAAGACAAAGAACAAATCAACGAAACATAACTTTCGATTGAAAGAATTCCTAACAACCACTCATCTACTGTTCTAACAACGAGTCAACACGAGTATACTTTCTTACGGTTCAACAGGAAACTCTTACATCAAAAACATAGATCGAAGAACTGATGCACACGATAAAAAAAACAAAGTGAGCACCATACCTAATCGAGTAAGGAAAACGAGAACATGTTGAACAGTTTATGATTTGGTTTATGAGTCACCTGCATGATCTGCATCTATAGATCTTGAAGTGCCTTTGAGAGAAGCAACAAACAGACAAGCTCCAAACAGAAGAAAAAACTAATTGAATAAACAACGACGAAACAAATCATCAAGCCATAACAACTTCAGCGGAAGGAAAATGAACCAAAATCAGGATCTTTTTGGCGAATGATACCATGTGAGAAAGGAGACATAGACCAGAAGATGATCATAAGGTAACTCTGTTTACTAACTGTGAAAGAATGAATTACGAAGTGCTTGAATCTTTAACCCATTACAAACAATACTTATATAACACCACTAAACCAAGTTTAACAATTTGATCTAACAAACTAACCAACCTTTAACAAACTCAGTTAATTTGACTAAACCAATATCAACTAATTACATTCTATTATATTATATTTCTAACAGAACAAAACCAAAAAATCAGTTTAGCCCATCTGTCATGTCATTTACTATGTTATCAGCCAGCGTGTACTATCACGTCAGCATTTTGGATCGTCATGTCAATAACTTGAAATGTCACTTAGCACTATAACGGTCAACGACGAAAAATGTTGATTAAAATATCACATTTGATTTGTTTTCTAAGTTAAAGAATCATAGTGAGAAAAAATATGATGATCACATTAATTCTTTTTAAGTATATAAATCTCTAGTATTCTTTTACCAAAAATATTAAAATTTTTAAATTCACCACAATTGGACATATGTCAAATCTGAAAAACTCAAACCCCTAAATATTTGATGGAACGAAAGTGATGTTTGTTTACCCGATATAGAGTTTCAAAGAATATATAGAGTTTCAAAAAACCTTCAAGAACGTATAGAGTTTCGAAGACAAAGAACAAATCAACGAAACACAGCTTTCGATCGAAAGAATTCCTAACAACCACTCATCTACTCTTCTAACAACGAGTCAGCACGAGTATATTTTCTTACGGTTCAACAGGAAACTCTTACAGCAAAAACATAGATCGAAGAACTGATGCACACAATAAAAAAACAAAGTGAGTACCATAACTACTCGAGTAAGGAAAACGAGAACAAGCTTAACAGTTTAGGATTTGGTTTATAAGTCACCTACATGATCTTCATCTATAGATCTTGAAGTGCCTTTGAGAGAAGCAACAAACAAACAAGCTCCAAACAGAAGACAAACTAATTGAATAAACAATGACAAAACAAATCATCAAGCCATAACAGCTTCAGTGGAAGGAAAATGAACCAAAATCATGGTCTTTTTGGCGAATGATACCATGTGAGAAAGGAGACATAGACCAGAAGATGAACAGAAGGTAACTTTGTTTACTAACTGTGAAAGAATGAATTACGAAGTGCTTGAATCTTTAACCCATTACAAACAGTACTTATATAACACTACTAAACCAAGTTTAACAACTTGATCTAACAAACTAACCAACCTTTAACAAACTCAGTTAATTTGACTAAACCAATATCAACTAATTACATTCTATTATATTATATTTTTAATAGAACAAAACCAAAAAATCAGTTTAGCCCATGTGTCATGTCATCTACTATGTTATCAGCCATCGTGGACTATGACGTCAGCATTTTGGATCGTCATGTCAATAACGTGAAATGTCACTTAGCACTATAACGGTCAACGACGAAAAATGTTGATTAAAGATCACATTCGATTTGTTTTCTAAGTTAAAGAATCATAGTGAGAAAAAAATATGATGATCACATTAATTCTTTTTAAGTATATAAATCTCTAGTATTCTTTTACCAAAAATATTAAAATTTTTAAATTCACCACAATTGGACATATGTCAAATCCGAAAAACTCGAACCCCTAAATATTTGATGGAACGAAAGATATGTTTGTTTACTCGATATGTCCACTTTAAAGTTTGATTAAACAAAAAAATTATGGAATCAAATTATTGGTCGATCGAAAGTTGTTATTATAGATTGGCTTAATATATAAACAAGTATATAAATTACATATTTTTTTATTTAAGTATTTAAATTATTTTTCGATTAATTTAGGTGTATAACATTTTAAAGGTACATTTTTACGTGTCTAGATTGTTACTGTCATTAAATGACACGTGTCGCTTTTATAAAATTTAAAAAATATATATATTTTTTAATAGCTAAATATATGGTTAATAAAACATTTTTTTAATAGTGGTTGGTAGAACAATCAAATTGAAGTTGAAAGGAAGGATAAATGATCTCAGATTAATTGATAAAAGTTTATATAGAGTTAACAATGAATGTAGAAAACGCCATTCCGGACGTAATATAATAAAAAATGTAATTTGGAACTCAAATTGATTTCGATTTTTAAAAGATTTTATTGCCACTCACTAAGGCCTAGATAGTAGCTAACAGCCTAACACACGAATAAATTTGGTAATAGTTAATGTTTAAGCGAAGTCTTACTGAGGACATCTAAAATGTAGAATCTTTAATCGATTTGAATTGAATATGTTATCTCCACTGAGCAGTGGAGAATAATGCTTTGTAGGCTCCCCAACATTAGTGCTGCACTCAACCGCTTAACATATTCCATATGCCTCATCTTTAACAGAGAAAATAACCCAATGAAACCCTAAAATTCCTTCATCATGCCCCTTATTTCAGTTGTATTGATAGACTGAAATCTTTGATAAATTAAACGCGTTGACTTATTGTGATTTATCTTGAACGTTAAGTTGTTGTGTATGATTTATCCCGATTGATTTAGATGAAAAATCTTAAAGATTTGATTCAAGAGTTTGAAGATCGAAATTCTTTGATCATATCCATTTTTTTTACTATTTCAATTGTATTGATCGATTGAAATCTTTGATAAATTAGACGCATTAGTTTATTGTGATTTACCATGAACGTCAAGTTATCGTGTATGATTTACCCCGATTGATTTAGATGAAGAATCTTAAAAATCTGATTCAAGAGTTTGAAGATTCAAAGTACATAATTGTAGAGTTCGATGAAGTTGAAGGATAACTCAGCGAAAGTTGTAAAAGAAACGCTCAATTACTCTTCAATTGGGTTTTCCCCCCTCCAATTTCGTTAAGTGATCCTCCAACTTCATCGGGTTTTGCAATTAAATCCTTTAAGTTTTGGAACACTTTAATTAAATTTTCGTAACAATTTGTTCAAATCAATTCGTTGTTCGAGATAAGTCACGGTATGTATAACATAATTTATTGATAATGTTGTCTTCATCATATGCATACATTGAAAAAAAGTAACTTCTAATTATTAAAATAATCAAAGATCCTCAACCAACAGTAGAACAAATATACTTTTTTAACCCCCAGTAACAACTTTATAACGCACCAAAAATTAGTGCTACTAACTAATCCCATTTCTGATTATTTGAAAAGAACAGGCAATAACAAGGGAAACTTCAACAACAGTAATCCTCTATAAAGACACTAGATTTAGTCCTCATTTGATCAACAGATTTAGTCCAAACTTAGTCACACATTGGCAGTTGCACCCTTGTTGTCAGTTTTTGCCAGTCATTGATTCACGTAGGGGAACATAGTACCAGCGAGCCATGCAACGAAACATTAGCTCTATACGAACGTCGTCGGATGGAGTGTGGCAAAGCGAGAATCCTCTAAACTACTCCTTCCCATTGCTGATCGTTCAAACAACCTTGGTTCTCTTCACAAGCCGCTTGCTTGCCCTTCTTCTCAAGCCTCTGCACCAGCCCAAAGTCGTTGCCGAGATTCTTGTACGTTGACAAACAAGTTTGCAGTGCGTTCTTTTTACTTTGATGTTCTGTTAATTGGGTTCTTTTTACTGTTTTCCCCCCTCTTTTCCAGGGTGGTATTTTGCTCGGACCGTCAGCTTTAGGCCGCAACAAAGATTTCTTGAACTTGGTTTTCCCTCCATGGAGCACGCCAATACTCGAATCCACCGCAAGTATCGGTCTTCTCTTCTTCCTGTTTCTCGTCGGACTTGAACTTGAACTAACCACGATTCGTCAAAGCGGTCGAAAGGCTTTGAGCATCGCTGTAGCTGGGATGTCCCTCCCTTTTGAATTCGGCGTCGGACTTTCCTTCTTTCTCCGGAAAGCCGTAAAAGGAGAAGATAAAGTAGGATATGGACAGTACATCATGTTCCTAGGTGTGGCACTTTCCATCACAGCTTTCCCTGTCCTTGCACGCATTCTAGCAGAGCTCAAGCTTCTAACAACTCATGTCGGACAAACCGCCATGGCTGCGGCTGCATTAAACGACGTTGTCGCTTGGGTGTTGCTGACATTGGCCATCGCCGAAGCAGGCAATGGCTCAAGTCAAGCTCACAAAAGCCCCTTGGTATCCATATGGGTTCTACTTTGTGGAGTAGCTTTTGTTGCTTTTATGTTAATCCTCGTACGCCCCATGATGACATGGGTTGCTCGACAGAGCTCGCCGGAACTCTTCGTCATCGATGAAGCCTTTATATGCTTAACGTTATCTGGAGTTATGTTATCCGGATTCATGACTGACCTTATAGGAATCCATGCAATCTTCGGTGCTTTTATCTTTGGACTAATCATTCCCAAAGGAGAAGAGTTCGGACAAAAATTGATCACAAGGATTGAGGACTTCGTTGCCGGTTTGCTTCTTCCTCTTTACTTTGCCTCTAGCGGATTAAGGACCGACGTAGCTAAAATTCAAGGCATTGAGGCGTGGGGACTCTTAGTGCTTGTTATATCGACGGCTTGTGCAGGGAAGATTTTAGGGACATTTTTCACGGCCATGCTGTGTAAGATTCCGGTTAGGGAGTCATTGGCTCTTGGGGTTCTTATGAACACCAAAGGGTTGGTTGAGCTAATTGTTCTCAACATCGGAAGGGAAAAAAAAGTGAGTATATATTTTAAATTATGTAAATTATGTTCGGAATCTAACCTGCAGGATGTCTTGGTGATCATTGTTATTGCAGGTTCTCAATGATGAAATGTTTGCAATTCTAGTCTTGATGGCACTTTTCTCCACTTTCTTAACAACTCCAATGGTTATGGCGATATACAAACCTCGGCATCGATCGGAACAAGCATCAACCCCTGCAGAAGAGTTGGAAAATGAGCTTCGAATCCTGGCATGCATCCATGGACCTAGCAATGTGCCGTCAGTCATCAACCTCATGGAGTCGATCAATGGGACCAACAGATCCCCACTCAAACTTCATGTAATGCAGCTTATTGAACTTACTAATCGGTCTTCATCTATTTTGATGGTTCAAAGAGTTCGAAAGAATGGTTTTCCCTTCGTTAGTCGCCTATGTCGAGGGAGTAAACGCGATCAAATTGCATCTGCGTTTGAGGCAAATGCACAGCTTGGGAGGGTGCACCACTCGACAGCTATTTCAGCATTATCGACAATGCATGAGGATATTTGCCATGTAGCCAAGGATCGAAGTGTGGAGATGATCATCCTGCCTTTCTACAAGCAGTGGAATGGGGACGGTGACGAGGCAATTAAGAGCATCAGCCATAGCTGGATAGAGGTCAATCAAAGGGTCCTAACAACCGCACCATGCTCGGTTGCGTTACTTATCGAAGGTAGATTTAACAATCCATCAGACCAAGCGGCAGAACTCACTACAACAATGCCAAAAAGAGTAGCTATTTTGTTTATTGGTGGACCGGATGATCGTGAAGCTCTGCGGCTCAGTCGGAGAATGACCGGAAAGCAACTAGTTCAGTTGACTCTAGTGAGGTTCCTCCAAGGCCAAAGGGATGACAATATAAGAGAGAAGGTAAAACATGCATAAAATTCTGTTATAGATTTTCGAATCGCCTACCACTTTCATTGCAATTCTGAAGAGATCTGGTTTTAGCAGGAACTGGATGAGTCTGCATTGGCGGAGTTCAGAAGGTCAGATACAACCATCCGATACGAAGTGAAGGCAGGTAGCAATGTCGTGGAAGAAGTAACAAGGATTGGACAAAGCAGGGGGTATGATATTGTTATGGTCGGAAAGGGACATCACCCATCTTGCTGGGAAACTGCAGGAAACCATACAGAGATTGAGGAACTGGGAGCTATCGGGAGTATTCTAATTTCCGGAGACCAGAGCTTCTTTCCGTCTATCCTAGTGATTCAACGACAGAAAGAAGCAGCTGAAAATGAGGCCACTGTTTCACAGATGATATGAGATGAGGATGCCATTCCTAGATGTTGATGTAAAAAGCCATTGTAATATGTCTAGAACTCGAGGTTAAATAAATAAGAACATTAAGTTCTAGTAAATCCAAAGAAATTTTGATGTTTCATTTCATAAATAATGTGTTCCTTTACAACCAATCCTCTTTCCAAATCTAGGCAATTAGCCTCTTCTGTTCACTTTTTCTTTTACAAATATAAACAACTTTTAAAGATGAAAATCACATTAGTAAAACCTTTTGAAAGATATCCCAACTTAGCTTTTGAAGATCTAATTCAGTGTTGGTAATTCAGAGGAATAAATAAGAAATTAACCTTAACGAAAGCGTACACCCGATCCGGTGGCACCCGATTTTCGGTTGTGACCAACAACTCCTTTATCAGATTCACCATTATGGAAATTATCAAATCCATCATCCCAGCCAGCCCAACCATCGTTGCTATTAGTCTCCTTTGCAGTACCTTCCTTCATATTGTCCCAGTCATCCCAAGAATTATGATTCCCAACAGAGGAGGATTGTCCTCTAGAAGTAGAATTACGTCCTTTTTTCCCCTGGTTACAGTCCTGATGATATCCATTTTTCTCGGGTTCGTTTTGCTGCAAGTTATCGTTGTTCCAGTTCATGCCGTCTTTCGCATACTCCTCAACCTTATGTGTAGCTAATAACATGACACCTCTCATGATCCCCCATGTTCTCTGGCCAATCTCCGATGTCTTTGCGGTGACTACGCTGACGGTTTTGTTAACCTTGGCATCATAGCCACCCTCCTTAACCTGCACAAATGAATCATGCTATAACTATAACAACAGAAACAACTTAGCCAAATGGAAATCATAACCCCAAAATACCTTGGTGCTTAACTCCTTCGTTCCTGCTTGAACAACACTTGCAGCAGATTGGGCAGCCGATGCTGCAACTAATGATAACATCCCAATCCCCTGCACCACAAACAAATTCAGCTAATAATCTATCACCAATTCATAAAAATGATAAGAACAATGAAGTAATTTCTTAACCTGAGAAACAACAGAGAGCACATCACCCTGAGGATCATTATTCCTCTGGGTAGGCGTAGGAGTGGAACCAAACCCAATGTATTTCCCTCCTTGTGAAGGTGGTAGACCTTCTGGCCTGGATTCATTCTCCGCCATCTTCCTCGCAAAGAACCTCTCCTTGTTCGCCGCTGAAGCCTCCATCTCCGATCTAGTGTATATATCCTCTGTGGACATCGACCTCATTGGAGCACCTGCTGCTTCACCACCATTCTTATTCCCGTCTCTAAAATCATTCGCCGATTGATTCCTCCTCATATCATTCGAAGATCTAAAAGAATCGTCATTATCCCAATTATCCCACCCTTCATTATTATTACTATCATTATGATTACTGCCCCTGCTCGCACCACCGCTCAACGGCGGTTTTCTACTACCACAACCTCCGTTGAGAGTCTCTTTCACAAACGATGGATCCTTCCACGGGCGGCCCTCGGCAAGGTCCTGGATACGATCACGATAAATACTGGCGGCATTGGTGATATATTTGGTAACGATATCGGTTTCTTTAGGGATCCCGTACCGAGCCAAAAAGGCGTTGATCTTGTCGTTACCGCCGGATTCCATCTTCTTGATCTGGATGTCGGACCACGAATCCATGGTGACCGATCGGACGAATGAGATGTGGACGCCTAAGCCACGGTGTTTACCGGAGCATTCTAAGCACATGAAAACACCGTAGGAAACCGAAGCCCATTGGGGATTCTTTTGGTTGCAATCGACGCAAGTTCTATTACCAGCCTGCGATTGGAGGTCGCGTAACCGTCTCGTTGCCACCATGTTTTTGAATCCGATCTGGATCGGATTCGGGCAAAAAAATAATTAGATGGGAAAAAAACAGAGAAGTGGAGCCTATAAAACAAAATTTAGGGGAAATTATCTAAAAAGAAGAACAAATTTAAAAGGATAATGGGAGGCCAAAATTAAATGGGGAAGAAGAAGATCAGCGACATCATTGAACCATATTTAGGAGGAATGTTGAAATCAGGCCATTTTGGGTAAATTTTGAGTTTCCTTTTATTAACACACGTGTTGTTGGTGTGGAAGTAACAGATTCAACTGTGGTTTTTAAACATGTCTCTCATCCTCGACTGCTGTCGTGTTTGATTCGGAAGTGGACTGACGATGATTCTCAAGAATTTTACTTGTCACTAAATTATTCTCTTTTTTTCTTTTTGGCATAATGTCAAATTTAATTCGAACTTCTGTTAAAATAATTATATTCATCGTTATTCTTTTTTAAAATATTTAAATTTTTAATGTTTTATTTTAGGATAGAAAATTTTTATCTGTATATAAAAATCGTTAATTAATACTAGATTAATACTATAAAATAAGTCTTTTATCATAAAATTAAAATGTTGAGTTTAAATGTTCTAAAAAAAGAATAAGGACCACATTATTTGTCAAATGTTATGAGCTTTGTTGTCTTAAAATAAAACTTTGGGGCAAAATATTTCAAAAAAACAAAAGGGGTCAAAACAGTGGCGATTGTACGTTGAAGTTAAGTGGGCACGTGCCCATCCTGAAATTTCCTAGAATTCGAATTTTCTTCTTTAATATTTTGAAGTTTTCTTCATTAATACATATGCCCACTCTTTTTTTGATAAACCTGTCACTGGGTCAAAATGACCATTTTGATAAACATTAAAAGCTAATTTTAACATGATATATTTTTACTTTGATCACCAAAACTTTTTTTTACAAAAGGTATAGTGTTAAAAAGTACCCAAAATATTTGATTAAATAGTCACTTTGCTCCTATTGTTTTAGAAAATTGACCCCTATATTTCATTTTTGTGGTGAAAATACCCTATGGATGGAAATCATTATTAACATACACTTAGCGGTCTAAATATGGGTTTTTTTGTCCTAAAATGAGACATTGAGGGTCAAAATGCTTCAAAAGATATAATATGGACTAAAATGACTATTTAGTACTCAAATATTAGTAACCTTTTATCATAAAATAAAATATTATGGGCTAAAAAATACTCTAAAAATATGAGTCAAAATTAATTATTTAGTTCAATGTTAGGGACATTTTTTTAACATTATGCCTTGACAAAATTATCACCAACATTATATTTTAATTTAATAACACTTTAATGATGTTACATGCTATAATAACACTTTAATCTCAAAATTTATATATTCAATTAGTTTAATTTTAATTCAAAATAATTTAATACATTTAACTCCAAAGATTAAAAATCATGTTATTTTCATCCTTAACAAACTTAAACCCTAAAATGTTTTTGTCAATTGTCATCCAACACATCTTACCATTGACTCGCCTCAACCACCCAAGAGACAGACGCCATTTTAATTAGTAGTGAATGGTGAAAGACATGAGAGATTTTGACCAGCACCACTCCAACGACAAAACATGTGATTAGTTGGATTTTTGTGCAAAAGATTTAAGATAAATAAGTGAGACAATATTACCAAGTTAGGCGAGGTTACATAAAATCTTGAGTAAATTTCTCAGCATGTGTATGGCATTCCATCAACCAGGGGATAAATGTTATACATCATTATCTTTGAGACCTTAATTCCAATTTTTTTTTATTTGAAGAGAATTGTATTTCATTAATACTGAGGCAAAGTAAGCATTCCATATTTCTAATGTTATCCAACAACCATTTTCTTTTATTGCCATTTAAGCAAAATTTGTAGCGCTCAGCTGGTGCTGATTCAAAACGGATGGCTTTAACATCTCACTCCCAAAATAAGCTGTTGCTGCTGGCGCCAAAAGTTGGTCTCTTGGGACTAGGGACCTGGTGTGAACACCAGGTGGAACCCTCTTCCTTTGCATCCACTTCAACCGCATTGCTTTCGCTTACTGGTGAATATGGTTTAGTCACTTTCTTCTTCAACAGTTCCTTTGAAGAGTTCTGCCCATATGTAATCATTGCTCGTTCGATCGAAGAGTAAACTTGAAGAGCCTGATCAGTATATCGGGTGCACTTTATGATACGAACTTGTTCTTTTGTATCTGTTGGTCCAGTCTTTAGATAGAGTATGAGTTGTGAAGGTGGAGCTTTGAAGTGGTCTTTCTTTCCCTGAGTCAACTCCATTGTTGCCAGATCATCCCACGGTACATCCCACATTACTAAACAGGATCCCTCATCGGGTTGAATTTCCTATATTAGAGTTTTGTTGCAACAATATCACTCTTCGATGAGCAACTATAGTAATTTTTCCCTTTGGTAGCATGAAATGATCTTCATATGCATCTGATAATGCAAATTTTCCGCGTACTTTGAATAGATCAACCTGGCCCAAGAAAGACGTTGACTGCGCCAATTGCAATATTACCTGTCCTCGTGCTTTATACTAATCATATGGTTGAAGCAAATTATCACCACCAACTACACGAGGCAGCCTCCTGCGGAGGAGTTGGTCATCTGAAGCTATAGCAGATGCTATCTTCCTTCTCATAGCATTTGCACCTTCAGTAGTTTTTGACAAAAGATCCAGAACCCCACTCACAGGCTGTGCCAGCTACACCTATTATGCCTTTTCCAACACCCTGAACGAAGCTTTCAACGCCCGCAGATTTTGCACCTTCAATAGGCTTCTTTAATATTCCAGTAACTCCTCTAAACATGCCTTTTGCTAGTGCTCTACCCCCTTCTCTGATGACACTACCTAAGTCATCTACACCCTTGCTCTCCTGTCTCTGTCGGCCTTCAATGAATTTCTTATTCATTGATAAAGCAGCCACTCCTTTACTCATATGACCAAGAGCACTACTTGCGTTGCCCAATATCAAGGCCTGAGAGCAACTGAAGTGGTTGACCTAGAAGATCCTTTTTGATGTTCGCAATTGCATTACTAATCATAGTACTCTGCCTCATGCACACATTCTCATGAAATCTTTGATTTATCTTGACAGTCATGTTCTCAGTGTTCTCTAGTGCAGTCATTAGGGATGCCCAGAAACCAAGTACTCCCCCAGGCCGTTGACTAGGCGACATAGTCATAGACACTTTTAGTCGAACTTCTGAGATATTGAGAACCCCAATTTGAATGATTGGATCAACTGACACGGCTGTAGCTTGAGTATCCTTTAATCTACCGAAATTGACCTGTGGTATCATCTCATGTATGCGCCATATTATAGGTTCATGAATGTTTATCAAAAATGCAGAATTATCAGGCCCCATGTTCACATCGAAACCAATACATGGATAGACACAGAGATCCAGTGATCCATTTGTTTGCAGAGTCACAGAAATTTTCATGATATAATCAGTTTCCTGCCCAATTTTCTGTGGCCTGAAGAGAACTGGTGTTCGGTTACTGGCAATTGGTTATCCATTTGAATACCTCTCATTCTTAATTTGAACCTGCCCATAAATACCCTCTCCTTCCCTTCCCCCTTTCTGCCCATCTCTTCCTTCTTCTCTGTTTTCTTTGTCAAGAAAAAGGAACAAAAATCTTTGTTAAACAAGCAGAAGAAAACATGGTCGGTGTCATTTCTTTGATCACCGGTTGGCCCTGACGGAGCGGCTTCGGCTCGGCTTGTACTGCCGAAGAGATCACTCAAGGAATCGATGGATCCAATCTCACTGCTATAATAACCAGTCGGTGTCATTTAGGGTTTCTGTTGTTTTTGGGCTGTGATATTGTACATGTTGCATCGTGTCTTCACTCTAGTTTTCAAACGTCGCTTTTACAAAATTAATGTTGTTCCAACGTAACCATGTTGTTCGGTTTTTTTTTCAGGTGGAGCAAGTGGGATCGGATTGGAGACTTCACGTGTATTGGCTCTTCGGGGTGTTCATGTTATCATCGTTGCAAGGAACCTTAAAGCTGCAAATGAAGCCAAAAGGATTATTCTTGCAAATATATAAACCGCTCGTGTTGATGTCTTGGAGGTCGATCTTTGCTCCGTTAAGTCCATCAGAGCGTTTGCAGACAACTTCATCGCCCTTGATCTTCCTCTCAATATCTTGATGTAAATTTCAAAGGACCCTTTTTTTTAGATTTGAATTCTGTTATCATATGTCGACCTACGATATACGTAATGGTCGACATATGGTGACATTTATTCTTCATTTCTTGATTATAACAAGATTTTTATGACGTTGTGTGTCTCAGAAACAACGCTGGGATCATGTTCTGTCCCTTTCATCTTTCTCAAGATGGAATAGAGGCTCAGTTTGCAACTAACCATATTGGTAGGTTCCAATAAATTAATAGTAATTTCATTTTTTCTATAATTTTGAACCCTCACGACTCTTTCATTTGTTTTTTTCATTCACAAATCAAAAATTGGAATCCGTAATTTTGTTTAAAGAATCCAGTGTTCATCTCACATGATCAATTTGATTGTTACTTTAATCTTGGACTAATCTTTGTTGCTTTTTTTTCTTCCAGGGCATTTCCTCTTAACCGAGCTTCTTCTGGACAAAATGAAGAGCACAGTGAAAACTAGTGGTGTTCAAGGAAGGATTGTTAACTTATCATCAATAGCCCACACCCATTGTTATAAAAATGGGATCCGATTCGCTAAGCTCAATGCTAAAGAAGGGTAATTTTGCTTAATATTATAGTTTTATTTTATGATTCTTTTTTGCTAAAATTTTGTTTTCATCGACCAATTAATGCATCGGAAATTCTACTTTTTCTTTTCATTTCAGATACAACGATAAAAGAGCATATGGGCAGTCCAAATTAGCAAATATATTGCATGCCAATGAACTCTCTCGTCGATTGCAGGTAAAACTTGAAAGTTGGCGAAACCTTGTTTCTAGAAAATAACAAAATAATCATCATAGTTTGTCAATGGGAACAAGTTTATCTAGTCGAGAAAATAGCGACAACAACCGTTATTTCACCGACCATGATTCTTCATCCAAGTTAAGAGTGAATCGTCAATATCCATTAAGACACTTGTTTCCATCAACAAGATCTAATTCAATTTGGAGTAACAAAAACCCGAAATTGGCCGGCCACTTTGGGTCTAGATAAACTCTAGACTGATTGCAGGCGGTTTGCCTTGCGTTGTAGGGCAAGTAATCTCCCTCATGTGGCCAAGGACTCACTTTTCCTAACCTAAACTTGGATTATACAGTTTCCTTGTTTTGAGTTATTAATAGGATATGGTCGAGTCAAATTGAGTTGTCGTGATGTCAACTTGAACAAAAAGTATGAATTATTTAATTTATTTGTTTAACCAACAGGGAAAAAATTGATGGTGATGGATGATGGATCCATGAAATTGTATACTGTAAATGTGCCATAAATTTGGCTACAAAAAGTAGTTGTAACATTTTTAGCTTTAAAATGATGTGTAGGAGGAAGGTGTGAACATCACAGTAAATTCGGTTCATCCTGGATTGATAATGACGTCTAGGGTGCTTATCGAGCAAGTCGATCATGAGTTAGGTTGTGCTCGACTCGTACCCGTTAAAAAAATTTGTTACTCGACTTGTGCTCGTTAAAAAAACTGATTGCTTAACTCGTTGCTCGTTAAGCTCATTGCTCGTTAAGTTTGATGCTCGTTGCTCATTAAGCTCGATGTTCGTTGTTCGCCTCGTTGCTCGTTAAGCTCGATGCTCGTTGCTTGTCTCATTGCTTGTTAAGCTCACTAAAATTTTTACCTTATTTTCTTAACTATAAGTAAAATCTACTAATACGCTATACATAGCTTAATATAAACATAAATTAATAAATTTAATAAAAAAGTTATCAAAATAGTATATGAAGTATTTTCAAAGTCTAAATTCCAAAGTAACAATTCATAAATATATTAAAAATAATAAACAGGGTTTGATTTTTGAGTGTAGTAAAATATTAATTAATAATTTAGTATTTTTTGTTGTTTATTAGAAAATTAATAGATTAGCAATTTATCACCTTTTTTTATTATCTATTAGTAAATTAGTAATTTTTTGAATGAAATAATTTTTTAAGATAACTACTAAAAAATTTAACAAACTGTTCGCGAACTTATCGAGCCGAGTTGGAATTTGCTCGACTCAACTCTTTAAGGTCTCGAGTCGAGCTTGAGTTTGAGTCGAATCAACCCGAGTCGAGTTCGAACTGCTCAACTCATTAAGCACCCCTAACGACGCCTCTTTAAGCACATTGCCGTTCTAATGAGTACCGTCTTTTGCATTCCGAATCCCATTAGCTAAACCCTCTTCTTTTCACTGTTTTATTCACTAAAATCTTCGTGTTTTTTGTTGCAGAGATTTTGAATTTCTTCCGTTTCTTCCTATGTAAAAATGTTCCACAGGTAAAACCCAGATTCCCAAACTTGAAAAAAAAAACTCCAAATTTCGTGTTCAATGGAAGATAAAAAAAAGAATATTCTTTTCGACAACCGTGTTTAGGGGGCGGCAACGACGTGCTACGTGGCGCTCCACCTGCGGCTGAAGGGAGTCACCGGTAAATACTTTGTGGACTGCAATGAGATGACACCGAGTTCATATGCTAGAGATGAGGCTCTGGCAAGGGAATTATGGTGTTTTCAGCCACAAATTGATTAACTCCGTTTCGAAATGAAAAATTGTTGCCAATCATATGAAAGACGGAAGCTTATGGTCTTGTTCTCTGACTACTGATTGTAATAGCAAAAACAGAAAATATGATCGTCACCATGGGAAGTTGAAGCGTGATTTAGAGTTTAAATTGTTGTCGTTTTTCTATGTGTTACTACAAGAACAAGAAACACTAGTTTCATGCGTGTCTGCAATTTTTCAATGAATAAAACTCTTTGTACTTTATTAATGTATCTTTATGAATTATAGATTCATTTTCCCGACAAACCCCTTCCTCGTTTTTTAAAAATAAAATCTTACTAGGGTTTCTTACGTTCATCGGCAAACCCCGACTTGGCTGCATTAAAACTTTGATGTTACTGTCATAAATAGGGTTGCTGCCGGGGCCTTTTCTATAGTGAAATTGTTTAATCTGCTCCTACAAGGTAGTTATAAAGTGCAATGTTGGTGATCACGGCCCTGTATGTTCGTATATCGAACACATTCGTATCTAGTACGTAAATTATATAACATAAGTGTTATCGATATCGATACATCGATTAGAGGTTCGACGAACTCGCAAGACATGAAATTTTCTGACCTTGAAAAAGCTTTGATTATGGGGGCGGAGAGAATGCCTTCTCCACCTTTAGAACGAGGTACAAAAATGGGGCCAAGGAAACAAAGATTGCAGCAAGCATAATCATCGCCATTGTCCGCAACGTAACGGCTGTGTTTAAAAAGAAGACGGATGCAATGGCCGAACTCTGCCACACCTTGAGCTGTGAAAATGCTCCTTCCTGTTCTCGTAAGAAATAATCGAGCGTGATCATGGATTTAGAAGTTCATAACTGTACTTCTGGCCTAACAGGTAGGTTACACCAGAGAGAACAGATTAACAAAATGAAAAATTTAGACCGAGCATATACGATGTCCTGTATAAACAGAGGTAAGTTTGTACCATGTTGTGCTTAAACAGTAGAGCGAGCAAAGCACTGAGCTGCGTATTCAAAACCCCGTCACCGATACCCAGTAAAGCTGCCATGAGAAGTGGGTACACTATGCCGAGCACCCCACCAGTCGCACTATGTCATGGCATATATCAGCAGTAAGTATGATACAGAGTGAAAGTACCTGGAAGTAAAATGTAGAAACATTTATATGACAGCATAGTTTTACCTGTATTTTAGCGAAAGCCAGACGAATATCACTGCCTGAAAAAAAGCTCCCGCGCAAACTATGAATGTTATTGATTTCAGGCCAGATGTCAGTCGACCAGCCACTAGTGAACACTGAATATGAAGTTTTACCATCAAGTTCAAACCAGATAATTGGTCATCCAATCGCATCTAGTCCATAAAGAGCTAATATCGAGTAAAACTCATTGTTGATAACCCAGTAATCATTTCTGAATTTTAAGTACTTACAATTGCATCAAAAGCCCCATAAACTGCCATCGCACCACCCACACCGGCCTCTCCGAGAGTTGGGTTTACAACATCCTTGGTGTACTCAGCCCTGAAATAGCAAACATGTCCTTAGTCAAGAAGATATGTGGAATTTGTTTCCTTTAAGGAAGGCAAAGATTGAAAGAAGGTGTTGCGGCAACGGCCTCGATAAGCAATACCATACAAAAGCTTGCTGTAATCCTGAATAAGCAATAAGGGGAATGATCAAAAGCATCTTAAAGTCGAGCAAAGGAGTGATAACCGACTTCAATCGGGATATCACAGCAGAACAGAAACTGACAGAAGAATCCTCTGATACCTTCTCTTCTTTGTCATCGATTTTACGCAAGAAGCACATAAGAATGGCACCTAATGTCATACTACAAAGAAACACAATGAACAGCAAAGATTTGTTGCTGGAACTTCCATCCTACAGTGTAAGAATAACTAATTAGCAGCTGGTAAATGTTTTAAAAGGGAAGAAAAACTAAACTCCATGTCAAAAGACCCATGGCATCAACTATAATCATGTAATGGAATTGATTCTTGAAAGAGAAGTTTGGAGCGTAAGTCTAGGCTTGAGCATATCTGAAGCATGCATTCAATGACCGACCCATATGTTAAACAAAACACCGTTTTCCTGAACATAAAAGCCACTTATATAATATTTGAATACACAGAATGGAAGAGGAACAATAGAAGCAACACTAACCGCTCCACTTTCCAAAACCGCAAGCGTGATAAGATTTCCAACGAACTGCTTTTGAAGAAAAATAAATTTGGGTAAAAGATCGATCTTTACAATCTTGAAGTAGCAGGCTAAAGATAAAGAAAATAGTTATCCTGACTAATTACCACCTGGTGAAGAGCAAACATTGCCCAAAATTCTCCATTGAAGTTACCGATCACGGTTCCTTCATGTAAGTTGGAATCTCTAGCATGACCGCGTGCTAAAGAAGTAAGATACGTCCCCTGATGAATCAATGTTGCTAAGGAAATGAAAATCAATAAACAACCATCATTAACCAAAAAAGATACATGGACTTTATAAGTCTAAAACATACACATACCTCCCCAACCCATATTATCGAAGCTGCAAAACCGAGGAACAAGGAAACCGGTACCATAGTATACCTATTAAAAGATGTTCAATCTCAGAATTTCATTACAGCACGATTAATACGTAGTAGTGAAACAAGCCAGAAGTTTAAATAAAATGCACAAAATGTCAGTTCATCTCTACATTACCATTCAAAACCTGAAAAAAAGGGGTTTGTTTCGGTTTCGGATTACTTTTAAGATCCACCAAGTGATTAAATGAGCAGTGATTACCATGTAGGCTTCAAATTTGCAGCTATGAACAACAAATAACCAGTGGTTCCAAGAACCAGAGAATTCCTAGACCCCATTACACGAACCACCAATGATGCGAACAACGAGAAAACAGCAAAAGATACATACAGTATCCCAAGCGTCACTGTTCCCAAGTTCCCTCGCTGAAACCCAAAGAAAAGAACAAAACTTTTTCCATTTAATGATTCTACAAAACTATAAAATCTTCCAAAATTTTCAAATAGCAGTCAGTTTTCTTAGTAACCAAACAGCCGGAAGAAAATTCAAAAGCAGAAGAGACTCACAGCATTAACTGTAGTCTGCAAATTCTGAGCAGCTCCATAAGCGAGGAAGACCAACAAGAAGGCACAGCTCAAAATATGAACATCCCTTGTTCGGTTTTTAGGAGTTTCGATTTCCGAAACATCGGCAACAAGTGGGGCTTCCTCTTCTTGATGAGTACCCATCAATTCGATTGCCATTTGTGAGTTGTAGTGTTCTCGACTGGATTAAAATCATAAGAAATCGATGGCACATATGGAGATAGTTATAGCTTGTCTTCTTACATCATAAGAATGACCGATATCCGGTAACATTCTGATTCAATTCAATTCGTGGTTTATGTATTGGGTTTTAATTTTCCACCCTTCTAGCAAAACCAAGGGTTTGGGCCGCCTGCAACTTGCAAAACTTTTAGGTTTCTTACGGGGAGTGATCACAAATGTTTTCTTTATGTTTCTGTTTTGGGCAAACTACACAACGCATCACTAATATTTTAGAAAATTTTCGTTTTCCTCACTTCAATTTTAAAACTAACGAATTGGTCACCAACATTATTGATATATAACAAATTGATCATTAATGTAATCGATTTATAACAAATTAATCACTCTAAACATTAATAGCCATTAACCCAAAGGACGGAAAGCTAATGTGGAGAGTTAAACTGACTGACCTGGTACGATTTGACCACGTGAGACAACCACGTTGACCGGATGTCTAACTCCCCTCTTTAAAGACCCTCAATCCCTGTCGTAACCGACTTTCGTCCGGGCACGAAATATTAAATTTGGCGGGAAAAGTGATGTGAATAAATGGTTTTGAAAATAATTTGGGAGTCGCCATCGGCCTTTTGGGTCAGGTAGGTCGAATACCTAAAAAAATATCTTTTAAAAGAGTTTTAAGAAAACATCAATTAAAAAAAAATTAAACTGATCTGCGTTTATAACCAAAAATTCGTTCTTTTTAATAATAAAAAGGGATTCGTGGTCGGTTACGTTTAGGGAAGGATTAGCACCCCTACAACGCCCAAAAATTGGTACTTTTTAATTATAAATTGTCTCTATTATTAAAATTTAAAAATTCAAAAATATATTTAATTTATAATCCTATTATTTTCAAAATTATATTTATTTAAAAATATCCGAAAAGAACTTCTATGTGCCTTAAGACAGCTCTTTTCTTTGATATTGATAAATATTAATTTAAATAATATTGTTTACTTTTTAATTTTTAAAATATCAGAATAGGACATCCAGTTGTATTAAGACTGTCCTTTTCTTCGATATTGAAAAAATATTAAAATAATTTATTTTAAAAAATATAAATTATTATTTATCATATATATTTATGACTATATAATAATAGTAAAAATATTTAAATATATAAACAATTAAAACAATAAAAATACAATTAGAACGATATATTTAAAAGCAGTAAAATAAATGAAAACATTTAAAATTAGTGACTAAATTATAGTAAAAATTAAAATTAAAAACCTAATTCATAATTAATCAAAATTATAGGGTTTAAACATGTTATTTTCTTATTTTATTAATTTAGTGACTAATTTAAAACTATATAAAATTCGAATATCATATTAAAATAAATTAAAAATATATACTCGGGATTAAAATATTATTTATCAAAATTAAAGGACTAAATATGATATTTATCTTAAATATATTATTAATACGGTTAATGGCTAAAATATAAATAAATAAAATGTAGAGACCAAATTAAAAGGATCAAAAATTTGATTCAGTGACTAAAAGGTAAAGATTACAAATTAAAGGGATGGCGGACGAGATTAATCTTTTTGTTAATTACGGACAGATCCCTCCCCAAAACGGCGTCGTTTGGGGAGGGCTATTTAAGCCCATTCATAGCTGGCCCGAAGGGCCAGCAGCTCATTCCTATCTTCTTCTTCTTCTCTCAAAAACGAGAGAAGAAGCTCTCTCTTCCTTCTCTCTTAATTCCCTCACCGGAGGGAATTCCGGCGCCGATAGCCACCGCCAACCTCACCGCCGGCCACCGCCTCCGGTGGCCGGAAAATAAAACTTTATACCATAATGTAGATCGGATCGTCCTAATGACGATTCCGGTATTTGTTTACCTTAAAAAGCTCTCAATCGGAGCAAATCTTTAAAAATACCTTCGGTTTTCGAAGGTTTGTTGTGGAGCGTGGAGGCGCGTGATTACTCCGGTGGTGGTGTGGCTTTCCTCGGTAAATCTCTTCTTCCTTTCTCTCTTTTTTCTTCTGGTTCTTTGCTGCTGAGATCGTTGGTACTAGTTTGTTTTTTTTTTCTTTCTCTGTCTTTTTCTTCTCCGTTCTCTGTCTCTCTTTTATATCTCTGTCCTTTTTTTTTCGCAGATGGGTGGTGGCTTTTATAGCCACCACCGTTGTAGCTGTCGGACCGGTCCGAAGAAGGGCTCTCGGTGAGTCACCGGACTACCAGTGGTGACTCACCGAGTAGCCATGGCGTGGACGGCTGGTATATTATCTTCTGGAGTCTTCGGTTGGGACGTGGCAGCGGCGGAGGCGGCGAGATAGCAACGGCGGCCGCGTGTCCTTAGGGTATCAGACCCTAGGGTTTCCCTCTGGCACCATCTGGACCGTTGGATCTTGCCAGATCCAACGGCTGTGAGCTGAGGCGGCTGGGTAAATTAGGGTTAGGAAACCCTAACTGGAAACCCAAGTATTTAGGGTTTCTGGTTGGATTTGGACCGGTTCTGGTTGGTTTGTAACTGGGCCGATCCAGTTGTAATTGGTCTGTAATTTATTATTTATTTAATATATATTTAATAATAATAATAATATAATAATAATAATAATAATAATAATAATAATACTAATAATAATAATAATAATAATAATATGGATAAAAAATTAGTATCTTCAGCTGCCCCTCTTTGCTCATTCTTGTGTTAACAAGAATAGGGCAAAGATGAAAAGATAATAAAATTTTTTTATCCATTTGACTTTACTTGATTATAATGGAGATATTGAATAAATTCTTCTCTCTCTCCAGATGAGTTCTTCTCATTATGAACTTTCTGCTGGGGATGATGATGACCTCCTTTTTTTCTGTGATAGAGTCATTCAAAAGGTTGAATAAGCTTTTGATGAGTTCTTCTCATTATGAACTTTCTCTTCTTTCTTCAGATGAGTTCTTCTCATTATGAACTTTCTCTAAAAAAAAAATAACCCATCAAGTAATAGATTTGAGCAAAAAGGTTGAACAAATTCTTCTCATTATGAACTTCTTCTTCCTTCTTCAGATGAGTTCTTCTCATTATGAACTTTCTCTGGCAAAAATAATCCATCAAGTGATGAATTCAGACAAAAGGTTGAACAAATTCTTCTCATTATGAACTTCTTCTTCCTTCTTCAGATGAGTTCTTCTCATTATGAACTTTCTCTGGCAAAAATAATCCATCAAGTGATGAATTCAGACAAAAGGTTGAACAAATTCTTCTCATTATGAACTTCTTCTTCCTTCTTCAGATGAGTTCTTCTCATTATGAACTTTCTCTGGCAAAAATAATCCATCAAGTGATGAATTCAGACAAAAGGTTGAACAAATTCTTCTCATTATGAACTTCTTCTTCCTTCTTCAGATGAGTTCTTCTCATTATGAACTTCTCTGGAAAAGCTAATCAATCAATTTGATGAATTCAAATAAAAGGTTGAACAAATTCTTCTTATTATGAACTTCTTCTTCCTTCTTCAGATGAGTTCTTCTCATTATGAACTTTCTCTGGCAAAAGCTAATCCATCAAGTGATGAATTCAGACAAAAGGTTGAACAAATTCTTCTCATTATGAACTTCTTCTTCCTTCTTCAGATGAGTTCTTCTCATTATGAACTTCTCTGGAAAAGCTAATCAATCAATTTGATGAATTCAAATAAAAGGTTGAACAAATTCTTCTTATTATGAACTTCTTCTTCCTTCTTCAGATGAGTTCTTCTCATTATGAACTTTCTCTGGAAAAGATAATCCATCAAATGATAAATTTGAATCTTTGTTAAAGTCTTTGAAATTCCTGTTAAAAATTCAACATAGATGAAAATGAATGAAAATGCACCTATTTTTGTAAACACCTAAAATATGATGCATGAATGTTAATTTATTTGATTTCAGACTGGTGAATTGAGTATTTCTTCAATTGTAAAAACCCAATAGATCTTTCTTCTTCAAATCAGAGAATCTATCATCTTTGACAAATATAGATATAATGTCACAAAACCTCTTGAGAATAAAACTCAATAGTATAGGCTCTTGAAAAGCTTGCATTCAGGCAACATGTTGATTCTGATAACAACTCGTCTGATTATGAATTGACCTTTCAAGATGATTTCACAGATATCGATATTTCTTCTAATACCGAGAAATCTTGAATTCTGATTCTGATGAGGAGAATAAACTGTTATACTTGACAAAAATGGGATTCTCATGGGCTGAAACTTCAATAACCCTGGAGAAATGTGGTCCAGATTCATCAATTGCAAAATTGATGGATTTTATATGTGCTGCTCAAATGACTAAAGATGCTGACGCACTTCTTCCGGTAAAAGATGGGAAGCCATTATGTAATGATCCCAATTACAAGAAAAGGCGAAACTTGTGTTATGATTTTTGAGAAATGAATAAACAGAAGAAACTTGAAAAGAAACTTCTTAATGAAGATGATCATGCAGTTCATCTTTCAATTCCAACGATCGGTTTTGGGGTTCCTACTGAATCAGATCAGATAACTCAAAGAACACTTCCAGAAGATGCTATTGGCAAATTCATCTTCTAAACTCAATGATTGTTCTGTGCAACCAGATCAGATAACTCAAAGAACACTTCCAGAAGATGCTATTGAGCAAATTCATCTTCCAAATTCAATGATTGATTATGTCCAACCAGATCAGATAACTCAAAGAACACTTCCAGAAGATGCTATTGAGCAAATTCATCTTTCAAATTCAATGATTGGTTCTGCCAAATCAGATCAGATAACTCAAAGAACACTTCCAGAAGATGCTATTGAGCAAATTCATCTTTCAAATTCAATGATTGGTTCTGCCAAATCAGATCAGATAACTCAAAGAACACTTCCAGAAGATGCTATTGAGCAAATTCATCTTCTAAATTCAATGATTGGACTAAGATATCACAACATTTATTTGATGTAGAGCCAGAATTTGTAGATTCGAAGTATTTCCATACTATTACACTGAAAAGGGCTATATTCATAATTCTGCCAATTAAGAATAGATTTTCTCTTATTCTGCTTCCTCCATGTGTTGATGCTTTTCCATTGACAAAGAAATGATGGCTTTCATGGGATCCAAGAACAAAGTTGAACTGTTTATAAACATGTACAAGAAGTGCCAAATTGACAGAAAGGATCTGTAAGGCTTTTGAAGCTTATGACAATGAGCCACATTCGAGTGTCCAGAAGTATGTTCTTGATGAGTGCTGAAAATGGAATCTAGTATGGGTTGGAAGGAATAAAGTTACTCCACTTGAACCTGATAAGGTGGAAATACTTCTAGGTTTCCTTAAAAACCATACACAAGAATCTGTATAGAGATATGTTTCCCAGTGATATCAATGTCTTGTTTCTTTTTGCTGGAATCAAAGCTACAAAGGTTGCCTTCTACTGTCTTAGTATATTTTTGAAAACAGATGTGCAAGACCTAAATGGTGATCGATTGGAGCAATTGATGAGTAGAATTGTCAAATTCGACCTTGTTCAAGATGGTGATGATTTGCTTACTTTGTATTCCATGTATTTAAAAGTATTAACATAAAGTGATATTCAGAAATCTTTAAATTATTTCAAAATTATGTTAATTCAATAGAAAAGAATAAATTGAATTTCCAAAAATAAATTGAATCTCAAATAAATTGAACTTGAAATAGATATAATTGTATTCAAAGTTATGACAAGCATAAGAATAAAAATTCAAATGTCTCAACAAATTGTAAGCATAAGTATTTCTAAATTAATCAAGTTGACACAATTTAGAGTAATGATGGAAGCTTTTGTCTGGAAGATCTCAAACGTTGTCAAAATGCTTGTGGATGTGAAGTTTCTTCCAAACTGTCAAAATCTTAAGAAAGTTCAATTGCCAGATGCCTAATATCAACCTGCATTTGAGCTGCCTTTTCAGGTTTTCAACTCAAATCCTTCCTTTGGTTACAAGATGCCCTTTGCGGGTTTTCACCTTGACCCCCTTTTCTTTTTCTTCTCTTTTTTCATTTTCTATTTTTTTTTCTTTTCTTTTTTCTTTTCTTTCTTTTCTTTTTCTTTTCTTTTTTCTTCAAGCATAATATTTCTTGACAGAATCCGAGTTTATTGGATTTCTCAGAATTTTTCCATCCATTTCTGCCAAGATCAACGCTCCTCCGGAAAAGGCCTTTTTCACAACGTATGGTCCTTCCCAATTAGGCATCCATTTCCCACGGAAATCTTTATGTATAGGCAATATCTTTTTTAGTACTAGATCACCCTCTTGGAATTCTCTTGGATGTACTTTCTTATCATGAGACTTCATCATCCGTTTTTGATACATTTGTCCATGGCAAATAGCTTTCAATCTTTTCTCCTCAATAAGGTTCAATTGATCAACTCTAGCTTGGATCCATTCAGATTCATCCAATTTTGTTTCTCTCAATATTCGAAGCGATGGAATCTCAACTTCAATTGGTAAAACTGCTTCCATCCCGTAGACTAAAGAAAAAGGCGTTGCCCCAGTAGATGTTCGAACAGTAGTTCGGTATGCATATAGAGCAAAAGGTAACTTCTCGTGCCAATCTTTGTAAGTTTCAGTAGTCTTTGTAATGATTCTCTTGATGTTCTTATTTGCTGCTTCAACTGCCCCATTCATCTTTGGACGATATGCCACTGAATTTGCATGTTTGATCTTAAACTGTGCACAAAGTTCGGTCATCATTTTGTTGTTCAGGTTCAGAGCATTATCTGTAATGATCCTTTCTGGTAGGCCATACCGGCAAACTATCTCTTTCTTTATGAATTTACAGACTGTGGACCTCTTAATATTGGTGTATGAAGAAGCTTCAACCCATTTGGTAAAATAATCAATTGCCACAAGGATGAAACAATGTCCATTCGATGCTTTTGGTGTAATTGCTCCAATGACATCTATTCCCCACATAGAAAATGGCCAGGGTGCTGTCATTACATGTAAAGGGGATGGGGGTACATGAATTTTGTCTGCATATATCTGGCATTTATGACATTTCCTTGCATAATCAATGCAATCTGTGTACATAGTAGCCCAATAGTATCCATATCTCATTATTTTTCTGGCCATGGAAAGACCATTTGCATGTGTTCCACATATTCCACTGTGTACTTATTCAATGACATTTCGAGCTTCACTGGTATTTAAACATCTCAACAGCATTTGATCACTGCTTCTTCTATACATAATCTCTCCATCAAGAAAATATCCAGCAGCCATTCTTCTCAAGGTTCTTTTATCAATTTCTGATGCATTTGGTGGATAACTTTGATTTTTGATATATTGCAGGATATCATGATACCATGGTTTACCATCTACCTCTTCTTCCACACTATAACAATGTGCAGGAATTTCATATACTTGCATTTTGATTGGCATCATATCAACCTTCTTAGTTGCCTGAAACATAGCAGCTAATGTAGCCAAAGCATCTGCCATTTGATTTTCTTCTCGAGGGAGATAATTGAAGGTAACTCTCTCAAATTCTTTCACTAATTCGAGTGTAAAATTTCAGTATTCCAATAATTTGGGATCTTTTGTTTCCCATTCTCCTCGCAATTGATACACCACTAACGATGAATCTCCATATATCTTGAGAAATTTGATTTTTCTTTCTATAGCTGCTTTCAACCCCATGACACAAGCTTCATATTCTGCCATATTATTGGTGCAAAAGAACTCTAGTCTACTTGTAAAGGGATAATAAACATTTTCTGGAGAAATTAACACTGCCCCAATTCCTCGTCCCAAAGCATTAGATGCTCCGTCAAAGTAAAGCTTCCAACATGCAAATTCATCATTTGTTTTGACTTCTTCATTCATGGATATGCATAACAAATCTTCATCAGGAAAATTGAAGTTCAAAGGCTGATAATCATTTGATACACGACTGGCCAGGAAATCAGCTATGACACTTCCTTTTATCGCTTTTTGGTTGACATATACAATATCAAACTCAGATAATAACATCTGCCATCTAGCCATTCTGCCTGTCAAAGCTGGTGATTCCATTAAGAATTTCAAAGGATCAAGTTTTGATATCAACCAAGTAGTATGGTATAACATATATTGTCTGAGTCTTCGAGTAGTCCACACCAAGGCACAACATAATTTTTGTATTGGTGGATATCGAATTTCACAATCAGTAAATTTCTTGCTCAGATAATAAATAGCTTTTTCTTTTCTTCCAGATTTATCATGTTGTCCTAGTACACATCCCATCGAATTTTCGAAGACCGTTAAGTAGAGAATTAATGGTCTATCAGGCATTGGTGATACTAAAATGGGGGCATTGGATAAATATTTCTTAATAATATCCAAAGTTTCTTGACATTCTTCATTCCAGACTTCAGGATTGTTCTTTCGAAGTAATTTGAACACTGGATCACATTTGTCAGTTAATTGAGAAATGAACCGAGATATATAATTTAATCTTCCCAAAAATCCTCGAACTTCTTTTTTTGTATTGGGTGGTGGAAGATCTTGAATTGCTTTGACTTTATCTGGATCAATCTCAATTCCTTTTTTGCTGACCACAAATCCCAAGAGTTTTCCAGAAGTTACCCCAAAAGTGCATTTAGTGGGGTTAAGCTTTAATTGATACTTCCTCAATCTCTGGAAAAGCTTCCTCAGATTTTGAATATGTTCTTCTTTCGTTCTGGATTTGGCAATCATGTCATCTACATATACTTCAATCTCTTTGTGCATCATGTCATGAAACAAAGTTACCATGGCTCTTTGATATGTTGCCCCTGCATTTTTCAATCCAAATGGCATCACTTTATAACAGAATGTGCCCCACATGGTTATAAATGTTGTTTTCTCCATGTCTTCAGGATTCATTTTTATCTGATTATATCCTGAAAAGCCATCCATAAATGAAAACCATGCATGCCCTGCAGTATTGTCCACCAATGTGTCTATGTGGGGTAATGGAAAACTATCTTTCGGACTAGCTTTGTTGAGATCTCTGTAATCCACGCACATTCGAACTTTTCCATTTTTCTTAGGTACGGGAACAATGTTGGCTACCCATTCTGGGTATTTAGATGCCTGTAGGAAACCTGCATTGATTTGTTTCATCACTTCTTCTTTGATTTGCAACAACATTTCTGGCCTCATTCTTCTGAGCTTTTGTTGGATTGGTTTATATTCTGGATTGATTGGAAGCTTGTGTATCACTATATCTGTGCTCAAACCAGGCATATCTTGATAAGACCATGCAAAGATATCTTTGAACTCTTGAAGGAGATTTATCAATTCTTGTTTTATCTGGACTGTCAGAGTGGTACCAATTTTCACCTCTTTTATTTCTTCATCTGTTCCCAAATTCACAGTCTCAACCTCTTCTTTGTGGGGTAGAATTTGTTTGTCTTCTTTTTCTACCAATCTTAATAGTTCAGTAGGAACATCACATTCCAGTTCATCTTCACAATCATTGATTTCTTCCAGACATATAGGCTGCTCTAAATTTATCACTGGATTAAATCTAGGAATAAACATGCTATTAACACGGTGACACCTGCAAATTTAAGTCGGAACATTTCCGAAAGAATATAGTAAATTTATGAAAATAAATAAATGTAAAAATGTAAGAAAATGTAAAGAATGATTGCCATCTGAAAATTTAAAGAAAATTTTATATTTAACATAATTTCTTTTACAAGATAACAAAAAGTTTTCATATTTTTGAGCTAAACATAAAGATTAGTTCTGAATATTACTCTGCATTAATATTAAAAATTATAGGAAGATCTTCAGTGGTCCAATTGGTGAGTGTTTCTCCAGGAAGACATGGTCGAATCCTATCCAAGTACTTGCCAGTCTTGTTGTCATTCATGATCATGTTGATAAATAATCCATTCATAGCTTCTTCAACTATGTCTTGATCTTTCATCAACTTTTCTTCTTTAAAGGCTTCAACAAGCTGCTGTTCCACATTAATTGTTCCCCCTGATCTGAATATGGTCTTCAACTGTGGGAAAGACATGTGTTTCCAAAGGATTTCTCCCCCTTTCAATTTTGCCTTTCTGTCTTCACATCTTCTTTTCATCTCTTTGTTCTTTTGCTGAAGATTGGGCTTAAATCCCAGCCCAAAACGGTCTTTTTTCATCTTTATACTGATAGGAACTGAAATCCCTTGAAGATTCTTTCCTAGACCTCTCCCAGCTTTAGCTCCGATGCCTAAAGTTTGTTGTACCGTCATCTTGGTGCAATCAGACAATTTGGGATATGGAATTTTGCTTCCTTCCGCAATAAAGGTTGCATTTACAAATTCAAGAGCTCGAAAAGAGCATTCAAGAGCCTCATCATTGGTGTCGATATATGGAACATCGCTTGTTACAGACGCAATGATTTCTTCTTCAGCACTGACGCATATTAGTTGTCCATCAACAACAAATTTCAATTTCTGATGTAATGAAGAAGGAACGGCTCCTGCTGAATGAATCCATGGCCTCCCTAATAGACAATTATATGTGGGGTGGATGTCCATAACCACAAAGTCAATATTGTACACGACTGGGCCAATTAACAACGGTATTTCCATTTTCCCAAGCACTTCTTTTTGAGTACCATCAAATGCTCGTACCACATTCTGATAACTCTTCATGTGTGATTGATCCAGAGGCATTCTTTGAAGTGTAACTAAGGGCATCAAGTTGAGAGCGGATCCATTGTCAATCAATACTCCTGGCAACACATGACCATGACAATGTGTCGTGATGTTCAAAGCTTTTACTGTCCCCATTCCGCCCTCTGGTATTTCATCATCTGTGAACGTTATGTAATTGTCAGCGGCTATATGTCCCACAATTCTGTCAAGTTTATTGAGGGATATATCTTCGGGGATAAATGTTTGATTGAGGATTTTCATCAAAGCATTCCTATGCGCTTCTGAATTCATCAAAAGATCAAGAATAGAAATTCTCGCCTGTTGTTTGTGTAGTTGTTCAACCACACTATACTCACTATGTTTCAAGAATTTCAAAAATTCTTGAGCTTGCTTTTCTGTCACAGGTTCATTGAATGCTGGAAGGGACTCATCCTCAAATACCTTCTGAGGTATTGCCATGGCTTTTCCTTTTGCTTTCACTTGTTCTGAAGCATTGGATATTTCGGGAGAGTAACATCTCCCACTTCTTGTAAAGAAACCGACCTCGCTCACTGCTTCAGACGTCAATGTAGTACTCAAACTCTGTATTTTCTCTTCTGTTTTATCTAGAGAATCAGATCCTCCTACCATTGAAACATTGGTAGTATAATTCCAAGGTACCCTGCGGGTATCTTTGTATGGAAATGGTAGAGGAGTGGTAATAACTACTTTTGGCCTTATTGGTGCCGGAATCACCGTGGATGATTTCACATTAATGATCACAGGATCATTTATTCTTTGATTTGGTTTAGAATCCTCTGATGAGCAAACATCATCTTCTTTTTTCCCGGGTTCTTCTTCAAAGAATTCTATTTCTCTGTTGTTCATCAATTTTTGCACCAAGTTTCTAAACTCAGGACATAGTTGAATTTTATGCCCTTTCTCCTGATGATATTCACAATAATTCTTGCCTTCATTCTGCTTTGGCCTGAATTGTTGTGGAATTATACCGGCTAAAGAAAGTTGTTGGAATATCCAAACAAATGGAGATTTAATTTCAGAAATGTCAGTCTTTGCTTTCTTTCTGTTCTCTTCCTGAATTGCATTCACGTTTTTATCTCCATGATTTGGCAATGGATGACTTGATGCGGATGGTGTATTGAATTCTAACTTCCCAGTGTTGATCAAATTTTGAACCACCCTTTTGAATGCTAGACAGTTTTCAATAGAATGTCCTGTAATTCCTTCATGGTAAACACAGTGTGCCTTTGTATCATACCAAGGAGGGAATGGTGGTTGCATGGGAACCAAAGGATAGGGCCTTATAACATCTGCTTTTAACAGCGAATCATAGATCTCTGCATATGGTACTGGTAAAGGTGTAAAAGATAACCTTTCATTTTCCTTTCGAGATCCTCTGGAATCTGCTCGATTAGTGTTTGTTTCCTCTTTCTTAACCCTTGGCTGGGTTTTGTAACACTTTTCGATGATCCTTGCTGTAAGAATTTGCATTGTTGACTTCATTCTCCTTTTTCCGGTACGTAGGTCTTTTGGAACTAGACCCATCATTTGATTCAATCTTGCCACTTTTCAAGACATTTTCAATTAATTCTCCAGAAATGACCAAATCTGCAAAATTTCTGGTTGCATTCCCCATTAGATGGTTTAAATAAGGAGCCTTCAATGTATGGACAAACATCACTGTGGCCTCTTTTTCTGACAAAGGTGGTTGAACTTGGGCCGCAGTGTCACGCCATCTCTGGGCATACTGTCTGAATGTTTCATTATTCTTTTCTCCAAGTTTTGAAGAGTCCATCTATCAGGGACCATGTCTGTCACATGGCGGTACTGCTCTAAAAATGCTTTAGCCAAATCTTTCCAAGATCTAATGTTGGCTTTGGTCAATTGAGTATACCATTTTAAAGCCGGTCCTGTCAAACTATCCTGGAAGCAGTGAATTAACAATTTTTCGTCCTTCACATATCCTGCCATTCTTCGACAAAACATAGTAATGTGGGATGAAGGGCATGTAGTACCGTTATATTTATCAAATTCGGGAGCTTTGAACTTGATAGGGAGGATTAGGTCTGGAACCAAACTCAACTCACTAGCATCAAATCCATAGAATGATTCAGTTATTTCCACGGATTTCATTCGCTCTTCTAAGCTCTTGATCTGTCTGGTCAGTTCTTCATTTACTTTTTGTTTCTCATTTAGCTCATTCAAATCTGGGATCAACTGATCAGTATTAAGATCCCCTACTTTCACATCTGATATAAGCGGATTTTTGCTTGAAGATGCGGGATCCACTTGTTGATCTTCATGTGGTTTAGCTTCTTGTAATGCAGATGTACGAGCATTGATTTGTATAGGGGTAGTACCAGAGTGATAAATTGGTTCTGGTGAAAAACCTAGAGGATATATGGGTTCTTGGTCGAAAGATACAGGATTTTCATGCATTTTTCCACTGATAGCCTGCCTTTTAAACATGTCCTCTATCTTCTTCATCATACTGTCTTGTGAATTTGCAATACTGGCTTCAATTTTTTCCAACTTCATTCTCATTTCTTCTTGTTCTTTATGATGCTGTTCCTCAATACGCTGTATTTTATCCTCCATAATTCTCTTAGTAGCTTGTCTAGTACTGTAGTGATGTAGTATTTCTCTTTTGGCCAGAGTAACTGCGATTGAAAAATCTTTTAATATTATTTTTTCAAATTTAATTGATGAATTTTAACTTAATAAATAAAATAATTCATAGTGAAAATTATGAAATGAATGATGAATGTATGCAAAATGCATGTATGTAAAAAACATTGATCCCAAAAAGTTAACTGTCATAGAACAACTTCCATCGGCATACAAAAGTTTCTTTATAATATTTCAGAACTACAGATAAGGCATAGCTTTCCTATTAAGCTCTATAACTTCTTTCATTAACCATGAAACCTTCTTTCCATACTTAGAAACTGGATCAACTTGATGCTCAATTATTTCGGCTTCAACAGCTAGTTCCCCAACATATCTGGCAACCTCGCTCATTTGTACCATGGCCTCGAACACCATATTGCTTCTTTCTTCACTTCTTTCGACATAGAACTCAGTTGACTTTTGCCATTGTTCAGTTGTTCCTTCAAGAGTTTGCTCTAACTCAGTGATTCTGACTTGACAATTGTGCAGAATTTTTTCAAGATCTCTAATGCGTCTTCGCAGTGAAGCATTTTCCTCATTACTTTCTTTGAGATCATTAGGTCCTAGACTAACCTTTTCTTGAAACAATGATTCTTCCAGTTGCAAAATGTAAGCATTAAACTCTGAGTTTTTGTTTCTAGACTGATCCAGATCCTCTTCAAGTTTTGTTCGTGCTTCTTGCGTTCTTTGATTAAGCTTCTGGATTTGAACATCTTTGTTTCTGCATCTTTGCATCCAATTGCTAGCTACTTCCTGCTCTACCTCAAGTCTGGTATTGAAATTTTTTCTTTCTAACTCCCATTTTTCTTTTTCAACATTGGATTCTTCCATCTTTGGCCTCTGACTTCAGCTCAGTAATCAACCGGTTCATTTCAGATTCAAATCCCTTGAACATGATACTTTTCTCGCTTTCAAATTTAACAAAGATTCATTCTTCATCTCTTCTAAATCTTTGGCTCGATCTCTTTCTCTTTGCATTTCATTCATGATCTCGCGTGTTCAGCCTTGTGTTTTATAATTCGCTCTCTTCTGTCGACCTCGAAATCTTCCATTTTTGCTTTCCTTTTTCCAGGCTTTTGAGTAGACGGCTATTCTTTCCTTTCAGATCTTCAACTCGTCTTTTCTCAATGTTCAATTCTCTGGTCATCTGTACCGTCAATTGGCTGGGTCCTGATGATTTTCGGGATTTATATAACTCCTGGTAATTTTTCTGTAAGGCTCTGTACTCATCCTCACCTTTTTCTTTATCTTTTCTCAACATTGCACATTGTGATGAATGAAAGTCAATGTCAACCCCTAACATAGCTTTATCTTGTCTCATTTGCTCTAATTCTTTCGACCAGCCTCTCTTTCTGCTTCAAACTCAGCTCTCAGGATTTCAATCTCTGATGGAACCAACTTGATGCGATCTTCCATAGAAATATCCTCATTTTGATCTGGTAGAGGAATTTCGTTTTTCCTGACAGATCTCCATTCTTCATAATCAGGAGTTAGCATTTCTTTTGCTGCTTTAGCTCGAATACAAAAAGTTGTTTTCCAAGCTGTAACGGCTTCCATGATATTTCTTTTATAATTTTTTTGTGGAATGCGAACTCAGATGACTGTAGTCCAGCAGTGACAGGTACAAATTGACGACCTTCATACTGTCTTATAACCAGAAGTGGTGCATATCCAATTCCTCCCCATAATCGAGCAGCATTATCCAATTGTAATCACCACACCTGTAAAAGATTCCCTTTGTATTTGCCACGGGGCTCGCCAAACAACGTCATTGCTTTGCAGATTTCGAAAGGCATTAATCCACATATCTTTCTTAATTTCTTTAGGCCATTCCTGCTCCAGAAATTCCTTTAATGGTGAATAATCCGTATTGAAGCGTCGGTATGAAACCTTTTCCGTCCTCCAGAAATGACTACGGATCCAAACATATAACAACTGGGTACACCCTGAGAATCGTCCACCTCCTAACCTTCTGCAAGCATTTAACGATCTGAAGGTCTCTGCTAGGATGGCAGAAACAGGATTAATCTTCTTCGGTAGCTGTTCAAAAGTCTACCACTGCAGCTTCAACATATCCCAATACTTTTGGGAATATGACCATACCATATACCAGAGCAAATAGATCGAATCGTACTTTAGCGTCTGGATGACTCTGAATAAGCTCTCTGATGTTGGTCCAAGCAATGCCTTCGCTTTCGCCTTTTTGTTTTGTACGGGATGCTACCCATTCTTCTCGTACCCCAGCAATCTTTGCTAATTTAACTCGAAAGGGCTGAGTTTTAATTGACTTTGAATATATTCGATTCTCCAAAGCACCTTCAAGATGTAACAAAGTTGTATATTCTTCAATAGTAGGGACCAAGTCCTCCTTATTGAAAGTGAAGCAATTGTACCCTGTATTCCAGAATTGAACTAGGGCTCTGAGTAATTCATCATCAACTTCAACATAGAGCAAATATGGGATGTCTCCGTAAGTCTGATAAAACTGCAATTTTTTGTTTGAATCCCAACTTTCCCAAATGCTTCGCAAATCTTGCATATCATTTCTTTTTAGTGAAACTGAAGCATAACTGGCCAAGTCAGATACATAATCATCCTGCAGACTGTCTCCTTCTTGTCTTTGTAAATCTCAGCCCACTGTCTTACTTCTGAGTTTAGAATTACTTGACTTGAACACTTTTTATCCATAGATGTAGGCTTTCCAATGAGACAATTAACACAAGGATCAATGTCTTTTATCCTGTATGATGCAATGCAAACAGAAAAATAAAGAACACAAAAAGAAAATAAATTAGTTTACATAATAAAGAAATTTAATAATAATTTACATAAATTCTTTATTTAAACATGCTTTTCTGAATTTAAATAATTTAAATAAACATGTAATTTAAACAATAAATAAATTAACAGGAAAGACAGAATTCATTTTCTCCTGTAGTACACCTATTTTGGACAAAATTTTGGCATGACTTCGGATTGGAAGAGTTTCTAAGGTTTTTATATGCAGGGTTTCAGATCTAGGAGTAAAGGTACTCGAATTGTCCATGTTAGTGCCTCCTTAGGCTGCTAACCCTCAATCCTAGTCCATTACAGACTAAAGTGGATCGAGTTCAATTCGAGGGATACATTTCTCTATGCCTGACACGGAGAATAAATTCAAGAACATAGATATGAACCCCGAAAGTACTTGCTAGGTCTGACACGGAGATAAATTCTCACGAAGACGTTGCTTTCACTCCCACTTAAAAGGACAACTCAATTATAGAGCTTTATGTAATGCAATGCAAGTGTTGTGTGTGAGGAGAAATATTCAAACCTTTGACAGAAAAATAAATACTGAAATAAAATACTTGCAAATAAAATAAAACATATAAATATTATAAAAATAATAAATAAATAAAAAGAATGAAAAGAAAGAATTAAATTAAATATATAAATTTTTAATTTTAACTAATAGAGACAATTTATAATAATTTAAAGTTTGACCAGTCCCCAGCGGAGTCGCCAAGCTGTCGTAACCGGCTTTCGTCCGGGCACGAAATATTAATTTGGCGGGAAAAGTGATGTGAATAAATGGTTTGAAATAATTTGGGAGTCGCCATCGGCCTTTTGGGTCGTAGGTCGAATACCTAAAAAAATATCTTTTAAAAGAGTTTTAAGAAAACATCAATTAAAAAAAATAAACTGATCTGCGTTTATAACCAAAAATTCGTTCTTTTTATAATAAAAAGGGATTCGTGGTCGGTTACGTTTAGGGAAGGATTAGCACCCCTACAACGCCCAAAAATTGGTACTTTTTAATTATAAATTGTCTCTATTATTAAATTTAAAAATTCAAAAATATTTAATTTATAATCCTATTATTTCAAAATTATATTATTTAATATCCGAAAAAGAACTTCTAGGTGCCTTAAGACAGCTCTTTTCTTTGATATTGATAAATATTAATTTAAATAATATTGT